>NC_054553.1:3327973-3335473 GCF_017654505.1 Polyodon spathula | reverse complement strand
CCCCCCGAGCTCCTCCAGCAGGGGGCAGAAGGGGAATCATAATCAGTAGCTTATTACAGGCTGCGACCATGGCCTGCTTTCTTTTTTCTGAAAAACTTGGATGGATCTGAAAGCGGGAACCCAAGCCTTGCTTTTGACAGACGTGAACACAAAGGAGCCAGTGAGGTAGAATGGGTCCAGGATGTTACAGCCAACTTCTTTTTGTGTTTTTTGGGGGGGTGGGGGGCTCAATCATCTGGTGCCAAGCAGTTTCACACTGTTTGCCTCCCAGATGATCATTCTGATGATGCTGAACTCTGCAGAGTGGCCAGTGCTTATTAAGAAGTACCAAAATAAAAAATAAATACAACCCATTTGTGATTTTTAAAATTAAACTGCGCCAAGAAATAACCTAGAAGAAGAAAAAGTTCCTGACTTAAACGAACATCTGATTATCTGCTTAATAATAATAATAATGCAACCCATAATCCCATTGTCCAACGCCGGCTGCTTTTAAGCTAGCGGTTTATCTGTCTGCAGTGCAAGGAACCTCCACGGCCTGTCTGCTTGTTGCTGTACCTCTCTGTGTATAGTAATCAATTTCCCTAGACCATACTACTGCGTTGAAGGAAGGTATTAATGCAAGGATGGCTTTGCATACAATAATACTAAGCCCATTTTCCTGCTTTCTTGTGTCAAGACGTTTGCTGCACATTCAACCTGGACACACAGCCCCTTGATCAGTTAACACAAGCTGATCAGAACAACTCTATAAAAGAATTTGCATTTTATAGAATGGATATGGGACAGTTGACATTCTAAATTTCCTAACTAATATTTCTTGAATGTGTTCAAGAAGTGTTTAGTATGCAAGGACCTGAGCTTTGTCATGAAAAAGGAACTTAAAAAAAAAAAAAAAAAAAAAAAAAAAAAATTCAGTTATGTAAGCCTGAAACTGTCAGGCATGGTGCAGTATATTGTAAAAATGGTCCAAGCAGCTAATCTGCCTGTCAGATAAAACCTGTAGATTTGGTTGTGGAGAACAAATACATGGTTATTTGCGTAAATAACCAGGTGGGTGAGAGACATGAAACAAGAAGTTAATTGTTTCTGTACAGATGTAAATTGGCTTAAAGACATACAGCTTGGGGTAACTTGTGCTTTCAGTATGCTGTATGCAAAATCAGGGTTTGTTAAAGTGACACTGTGGGAATCTAAGTCATTGCAGAGAACTGGTGGGTAATGTGTGGGTGCCAGGTGTCATTCAGAAATGGGGACTCTTCTATTGAAGCAGTACAGAAGGGGCTTTTTTCTAATTTCTTGTTCTGTCTTCATGATTGTACTCGTAGTGGAAACGGCACGTTTCACTAATGCTTGTGTCTAACGTGGTCTCGGGGAAAGTTCCAGGGTTCCCCCAGAGTAGATCTCTACAGGTAGCAGCTAGTCAAACAGTGGATTCAGGTGCAGCACAGTGTGTGCCCTGCTTGGAAGGGTAATAAAATAATCTAGGGGCATTTCTTTTTTCGTGTCACATTAGCAAAGCTTTTCCGAAGTCAGGTCTTTCTATTTAACTTCTTGTTTTCCAGACTTTTCTTTTACCTTTTGACTTTGACTTTTTCCTGCCAACACAGCACTATAAGTTCACTTCCTGTGTGGCAACTAACACGACCCCAGCTGCTGCTATGGGAAAGGATGTGGGGCTGAAGGGGTCTTATTACCTGTCTCATGTCTAGCAGGGTAAAGGGGATTCACAGGAGAAAGGAAAATAAAACAAGCAACAGCAAAGTAATTGGGGGCTTGATAGAATGCATTGCTAATGAGTTTAAGTAACTTCTTAACACAGTGAAAGAACCCACTGCAAGGCATGCTCAGTTTGGCTGCTCTGCGGAGAAATTCACGCTTTGAGCCACTTGCTAACTTAACACACTCTGTGTTTGTTTTTTTTTTTATTATAAACCTTGGCTTTTGTCCTTGTCTCTGATAGCCGTGCACTAAATCAGTTGGTCAACCTAAATACCTTTCCTTAGCTTAGCAAGCCCAAAACAGGAACAGGCATGCTTAAAACTTTTACTACATAAACTCAGTTATTACTATTCATATTTTAATACTCTTGTGTGATTCTCTTAATCATAAGAGTGTTTACTCTCTGCATTCACAGTCATACTTATTTTTGCTAAGAAAGTAAATGACTGATAAAACACTAACATGTATAGCTTTATGTGCAGATCATTAATTAACTACCTGTATTGGCATTCAGATGTGTAGCAGCATCTTCTGCAGTTGCAAATCACATGTGCAATAAAACAAAGTAATGGAATAGGAGATTTTTTTGTGGCCAGCAGTTTGGGAGTTGAACTGCACCGCACTAGTATTGGTCGTGGCTTCCCTGCAGCTACAAGTAAATTCTGTAGAATTTAGTTTCTGCTAATGCAAGTACCTTCCAGCATTGTTAGTTCAAATCCCTGCAACGTTGATAGTTTGCTCCCGTGCTACTTCTGGTAAATGTTTCTGCGTATTATTTTTTTAAACCTGCTTGGTACTGTAGCCCAGAAAACGGACCAGCATCTTAACGATTTGAGGGAAGATGAGGATCTGGTTGTAATACATCTACTGGCAGGCTTGTAGTTGCTGTCTGTGCACCTTCAGATCCGAACGCGGGCGAGGGGAATCTGTTTTACTTGTACTGAAGGTAATCAGTGTTTTAAGTCAGTGTTACTAAAGGTCTACTGCACAGTTATTCAACAAATAGCATTTGCATTGCACTTGCCAGTCTCCCACCTGGAATTGCTGTGTGCATGGTCTGAATGCCTCAACTACTAAAACAAACTCAATCCACCGTGCATTTGATATAATGGGCTGACACACCTTTTAATACCACTCTAGTTTAGCGGGCAGAACCCTTAATTTCTAAATGACATGTTAAAAGGCTTCAATTATATGTTGCTTCAATAGCAACTTTTGATCTCGTCCTTTGCTGAAAATCTTTAGATTTCAGGTTCTTTCAATCACGGCTCCATGCAGCTGGTGCATCAGAGTTGTACTGATCTGATGAAAAGGTCCGACCTCAAAGCATCAGTTTAAACTTTAGCAATGTATAGTGTTGTATTGGAAAAACCTGCAAGTTAAAACAATGCTACATAAAAACCTTTAGCACAGCAATAGGGAAGCAGTGACAATGCTTGTAGGATTGAAAATCCCTGGTTATCGCTCCACTAAGGGGGAGACTGCAGGGCTGCTGTCTGTAATACTGCATGGGACAGAGCCAAATGAATTATCACTGCTGAGATGCAATCAAATACTCTGTTTAAGATGTTCTGCATTAGTCTGGTGTTTGTATTAAAAGCAGCCCTGTTATCATGCCAAATTTTGTATTCAACTTTGGCAAGTATGATGTGCAAGTTACTTCAACCCAGATTAAACACTGCAGTCTGGCAGCAAGCCTTACTTTTAATATTGAAATGCATTCTTGTTAGTGCCAGTAATTTTGTACTTAATATTTGTGTTTTATTTGTTATGTTAAACATGGAAATATTTTACTTACAAATTCTGAATAGTATTTTTATTCTTTGTACGTATCCTGTTTTGTATTTTTGTTTGTCTGTTAAGTTTGAAATTCCTGATTTTGTCCACAATGAAAAAGATCAATTTGAAGAAGTGAAGTTGTGATACCGGTTTAGTGTTAAGACGAGGGGGCTGACCACTGGTAACAAAGACTTCAGCGTTTGTAAATGATTGCCAGTTGATGGCACGGCTAACAGTTTGTGTTGTAAATAAAATATACAGTAAGAAATGGTCTGCTTTTAAGCTTGTATTCTAAATGAATAAATAACAATCTGTTTCACAGGAATCTGTGTTGTGTTCATTGCCAGACAGGTATACAATGCTGAACGCGTGGAGTCCTATGGGAACTCCTATAGCTAAGGAGGGCTTGTTCTGTAATGGATTGGAATACCATTATGTCTTCTATCTGAACTGGGGAGGACATTGCGCCAGTGCCGCCTGGAGCAGTTTGGATAGAGAAGCTTGGAAACCCTGACAAGACTCTCACCCCAGTACTGCAGAGCCTCAGCTGCAAAGCTCCTCTCCCGCAGGTGAAGCCGCTGAACGCTTAACAAGTTCATTTGTGAAAACAGGCGGTGTGTTGCTGTTTCCTCTTTTTCTCTGTATTCATTTCATCTGCTGTATTAATGCTGTATTTATTACACCCAAAGCCTGGGTGGTAACAGTAAATATGATCACATTTGCTTTTGTCCTCTCTTCAAGGCAAAACAGAATTGTTTGTTTATGTTCTTGCTTTTTGAAGTAGTTCTGCCAGTGTAGAACATGTCCTAATATTTTATTTTTGCTACAAAGTTTATTTTTTGATGTTTTCCTCCAGTAAAGAAAGTAATTCCAGTTTCAATTACCAAAGACTACAAAGCCAAGAGTCTTCCATACACTGACATGCAGTATTCAGGAAGGTGATCCATAACGTTCAGCTCTGTATATAGTATTGACCATTACAGCCTGAACATGTTTTGGGAGGGCACTGGAAAACAACTGGAAATCATTGTAGCTCCCCCCCCCCCCCCAGCCCCTCAGGAAATATGTAGATAGGATTAGAAAAATACTTTTTTTTTGTTTTTTACCTGTTTTGACATACAAAATGTATCCATACTTTGTGTTGACTGTAGGTGGCATCTGTGGTCTAATTTGTAACAGTACAACAGAAGGCCGCTGCTTCAGGCTTTTGTTCCAGAGAGCCTGTCAAGTTCAGGCTTGAATCTGAGAGTTGTTGTCTTTTTAGCTCTCTTTGTGGGTGTAAACACAGAATGCAGAGTGGGGTTTTTGTATGTTTTGAAAGGAGGTAGAACTGCAGTGCACAAAAAAATGAAATGCTTTGGTGGGTGATTCTGGATTGTCGGAACAGAACGTTCATGCCAAGAGGTTCCAAAGTTCCTAGTTTGAAGATGAACTTGTGTTCCCTTTGTATATATATGTGTGTGTGTGTATGTGTATGTATATAGAGGTTAATGTAACCCCAAAACTCAGTTACAGATTTGCTACCTTTGGCTGTAGTTAAAATGTATGCTCAGTAAATTAATAAATCATTAAAACAACACTAACCTACCAGTACATTTTTTCATTCACACGTCGTAATCTGCCAAGCATGCAAAGCTGGCAGTTAAAAGCCACCAGCAATTTTGTTAGTGTTGGCTAAATGGATAGGGAATCAGATTTCTAGTAGCACAGACAAAGGGTTCGTTTTTCTTTAAGTTACTTTGTTAACATTCGACTCAGTGTGTGTGTGTGTGTGTGTGTGTGTATATATATATATATATATATATATATATATATATATATATATATATATATATATATATATATATATACACATACACACAAAAGCAGCTTTATAAAATGGATCAATATCTTGAAACAAACTAGATGTAATTCTCATATTTGTTAGCTCTTCTTCACTGATATTAAAAAGGAGGGGTGTCTAATCTAATCTAAATGAGTAGAGATATACAGTAGGAGGGAAGGGAAGCCACGGCTTTGAGGGATTGTTTTTTTCCTATTTTATTTTTCTTTTTCAGTTTAACGAGTTTAAGGGGTTGGGGTTTTATGTCCAAGTTTCCAGTTGCTGCTGGCTGAATGCTTTTCTACATTTTCTTTAAAGAAAAATAAAACCAGTCAAATGTTTATACGATTTACATGCCTTAGTTGTGCTCCAAAATATTCCTCATTTGCAGATCCAAACATGTAAATCATTTTTGTGTGCTTCGGTTTGGTTTTTGTTTTTTTCGATTTGCTTTGTGTCAGTGTTAATCCAATCAAATGATCTCACAATGGATAAAAAACACAAAACGAGCTGGATGAGAACATCTGGACTTCAAACACCCAGTCCAAGCAAAACTAAACAAACACTCTCGTTGTCTGATAGACTGAGGTTTTGACATTGCTATAGACCCTTTATCTTAACACTTGTCTTCTGGACTGGAACTTCATTTACGAAAGATTGCTTCAGTTAAACAGCGACTGGATGAGTAAGTCTGCAGTTTAACTGTGTTGTGTTTGTTTAAGAGCCAAAATCTATGTGTGCCTGTGTAGGAAAACCTGTAAGCCAAACGGCAAAGCAAGAACTTGAAATAATTGCACGCCTTCTGTTGTTCATGTCTCTGAAATTGCCTTCTGCTTTGCAGTTCAGTGTCATTGTCCCAGTTTATAAAACACTTCACTCTCATGTTGCATTGCATCCAGCAGCACTAGACACTGAACGCTGGACAGCCACACTACCATGGGCTGGTGATTCCTAGCAGTTAACTCTAACTGACACAGAACAACGCTGCAGCTGGCAGGAGAGTGAAATTACCTTCCCTTGGCAGCTGGCCTGTCCTCTAGGTGCCAGTGTGTGGAAGTGTATTTATTAGCAAGGAATCTGTGTGTGACTTTGTGTGTGTGAGAGAGAAAGAGGGAAGCCCAGTCCTGGCTCCACACTTACTGTTCTTGATCTGGAAATTAACATCTTGCGGTGCATCAGAAACACATTAGCACACACAAATAGAAACAATTCAATTCAGAGAATCATGTCCCTGTGTGCCAAATGATGCAATTAGCTATTCTGGTTAATCGTTTCCATTGAACTACTGGAGACTCCGCTAGAGTTAGACCAAGGTCAGTAAGCCAATATAAACACCAGGGCATGCTGCGTGCAGTTTCTGCTTAATCGCTCTGGCCAACATTTCAATCAGCTTCACAGCCAACACACAATCTATCACTGTTTTCTGATAATTTAGTTTTTTTTTTAACAGAATTGATTGTTTATTTTCCCCCCTCACTAGAACAAGTGACAGCCAAGAAACTATTAAATGCTGTTACTGAGTTGCTGTCTGCTGTCGTTCAGCCTGGCAGTGCAAGGAGTTCCAAACCCTTGTATAGCAAATCTCTGTGGGCTTGTAACACAGCCAGAGCCCCTGTCACCTCCTCTGCTCCCCAGCTCCGGGTTACTTCTCACCTTGTGAGCCTTCCAGTATTGAGAACATGTGCAGTTAAACTGAAGTGAAAGTCCAGCAGCAAACTAGTACAATGGGAGCAGTTAGAGGTCAGTTTGAATGCTTTGAACCTACTGTAGTCTAATCTCACTGCTGCATTGGCACTTGAGCTAAAGGGCTTGAAATCTAATATGTATATATATATATATATATATATATATATATATATATATATATATATATATATATATATGTGTGTGTCTGTGATGAGGCCAGGCACAGGCTGCCCAAGCAGAGAAACCTCAAGCCAGTCCTGCGTGAGTCTATGGTGAGGCCAGGCACAGGTTGCCCAAGCACAGAGACCTCATGGTAACCCTGTGCAATTCTGTGGTGAGGCCAGGCACAGGCTGCCCAAACAAAGAGACCTCATGCCAGCCCTGTCCGAGTCTGTGGGGAGGTCATTTTTCCATAGCTGGTACTCTCCATTTTTTTGTAACCAATAAAAACAAAATCCACATCTGTATTAGATTTATTGCATCACGTGATT
>NC_054553.1:3285473-3322973 GCF_017654505.1 Polyodon spathula | reverse complement strand
TCTAACATAATTTAAGCATAATCTGTACAGCTCCTTGACAGCACAATGCTTTTACCAGGGTCTGTCACAGCTGTCTAGATCTGATCAAGCTGCTTAGTGACCTGATTATTTTCCATTAAACATTTCGACTACTCAATGTTCATTTAGGTAAGGTAATCCAAGAGCTAATCAGAGTCTGTGAAACTAGCTGTTTCTAGACATGTGTTCTCTCCCTGCTCCCTGAGCAAACCTACAGACACTGCAACATTGCCATTCCAGAAGCCTGGCATTTGAAGCATGGACAGTGTGCACAGTACTTCCAGAAACTCTGTCCTCGTAGAAAAGGGGAGTAACGCTTTCACCACAGCGATGTCTGACGGAGCGGGCGAAGTTGAACAAGCAGGAAACACAAGAGCTTATTAGTGAGTTCAAAGCTGCCGTTTGTTGTCAGGCTAACGTCGGGCCACGTGTAGCTATCAGTGTACTCCCACCCTGAACCTGTGGGTTAGTTCCCTTCAGCGACTCTCCAGTCTCTTCTGTAGCAGGTTCCTACCCCAGCCCTGGAGAGCAGCCAGGGCCTCATGATCTGGTAACACCAGCGCTTCAGCCAGCCGGAGATTGGGAGGGAGGGAGGAAGAGAGAGAGGGACACCTGAAACCCAGGGGCCCAGCTCAGGATATCAGTGTCACATGCAAATGAAATACAGCCCTCCTTGGGGAATGAGCTATTCGCTTAAATTGGAAAATCACAGACAGCACTCAATAGCCTGAGTGTCATGTGACTGCAGTGGGAGCGCATATCAAAGGAGCTCCACAGGTGAGACTCGCTGGCTCAAAGGCAAGAGGGATAAAGTGACTCCTGCTTACCTTGACCTTGGCTGCCATCTTGCTTTCTCAATAGCAGCTCTTTACAGGTATCTCCTCCCAGGTAAGGGGATCCAGCCATGGGCAGAGCTGTGTGTTTAAGCTGGTCCCAGCTGGTGGTTCAAATTCAATTCTAACGGAAGAACGATTACAATGAGACCAGGCTTCCATTGTTAGAGTGGTACCATAGCTGGAATTGCCATAGCTGGATTTTGCACTGGAATTTTTCAGTTTCTCTATTCTTTCCCCGTGGTTATGCCAGCATGTATCATAGTTTATGTCTTTTTAATATGTTTTACCATAGCAATACTTACCTATGCTTTACCATGTTTTATTACACTGTGCTATTCTGTTACTGTGGTAAACCTTTATAAGAGGCAGTCCCTAATGCTTGGCATTCTCCATAAAAACTAAAAGCGATGGTCCAGTGTGTTTCATTTAAACCAGACCCTAAACCAGCAGTGTGCACAGCTAGCTCTATAAAGGTAAAACCTCAAGTTTCATTTAAATTTTACTAATTTTTGAGAAAAAGGTCGCCATACCGCAAAACATCTTCTGGAAAAACTGGAGAGGGGGGAGCTGGGGCCAGGAGTGTTGGAAAACTTTTCCCATGATTCAAGTTTATTATTGATAGATAAGCCTGTGTTTCCCTACTGTGACACCCCAGTGGGTTCAGAAGGTTAGCTGCTGTAATAAATCCCGTCACTGACACGCCTTCAGCGGGGGTCAGGGGTCAGGGGTCACTAGAAAAGCAGGGCTGTACCAACAATAAAGTCCTGGGGACGAAAGTTTGAATTTTTCAGAAGCGGTGGCTCACTGAGGGCAAACCGCCCCCCAGCACCCCCGGGAGAGTTTGCAGGCCCTCCACAGGCTTGTCCACCAGATTTATGGTTTATTAAATATAATAATAAACCAGGGAGCTGCTTTTCCCTAATCTATTTGTAGAATAAATGAAGGTTTTGTTGAAGGGAATGCTACTGTTGTTTTAAACTGTGCCCATGCTGGATCAGTCTAAGGGCTGTGCATTTGAAAAGATTTTGATGTCAGTGAGTGCTGTGGATCCTGGGCTGATAGTCGAGATGAGGACCTGTCTTCCTGCACTGTCTGCATGTGTATACCCCCCCTTCGGTGACCCACCCAGCCTCTTGGGGTTACCTGGCAACCCAGCTGCACTGCCCCTCATTGTTTCTGCCGGACAAGAGGAATGCACTGGGAAAGCTGATAACATACCATTGCACAGGCAGGCCAGTTGGCATCCACTCTCTCTACAGTCCCTTTGTCTGCAAAGTGAAAAGCAGGTGAGCCCATCCCACCACTCAACAAAAAGGTTTCAATACAGGCCCTTTACACAAACCACAAGCCCCAAACCCAGCCAAGAGTCTCACACATTACAGGCTGATCTGATAGGGTCCATGCATAGAGTGCCATTGAAGACACTTCAGTCCCATGCATTTATGAATACAGCTCTGTACAGCCTCATATTGTTTATTGTGCATCAGCTAGTTCAAATGAAGTTGTGTTTGCAGAAACACTCACCTGAAACACACATCCTGCCCTTATATTCCAGCTCACCCCAACTACATAACCAACATCTTGTTTACAAATTGTTGTTAGAATTCTGAAAGGCTCACAGTGTCCTGAACATCAGAGACTGTTAATCCATCACATACAAAATAAAAAAAAATAAATACTTTGGATGTTGAATCTGCTGCAGACTAAATATTTATCTCAGTGACGCTCGACAGCCTTGATTATTCTAGACTCCCCACTACTGCCTCCCAGTCTGCGCTCTCCTACACTCCCCCCTTAACCGATATCCCAGCTCCCAGCTTTTTCTCATTCCTAGAATAATTCTGTCAAAGTTCCAATAAAGATGAAAAACTAAATGCCAACAAATTCCTCCACGATGCATAGTGAAAATATGGGACAGATTGTTATTCTAAAGACAGGTGAATGCTGAAGTACAAACAGCAAAATGACAGTGAAAAACGATGTAGATGCACCCTGAGTGACTGATGATGCATGCAGGAAGAGGACAATGAGGGCTACAGCAGCAAGGCGCAGAATCTGAGCTGAGATGCGGTGGGGCTGGGAGGCGGAGGTACATAATGGAGGGGACTGCGATCTTGGCAGCTGTACCACGTGTGAACAATCATGACAGACCCAAAGTACAGATTCCATTCAAAGGGTTTCCACTTTGTGTAAGTCCAGTGCTGCAAAATAGAGGACAATGCAGAGAAACGTGAAAGAAAGATGAAACACACCCCACCCAGGAGGAGGATTTGAAGACATGTAGCTCTGGAGCACTGGAGCAAACACACATACTTCCCTTGTGAGGACACCCTGTCATTCCTACAGGGGTCCAGCCCCTCTGTGCTCATCGAAAACAAATGGGCAGTTTTCTGCTGCCTTCCCACAGTCTTTTCTCCAGTCTGTCGTTTATCACACTCGCGCACAAAAAGGAACTCCACAGTGGGGTTGAGGCTTTTGACACTTTTCATTGTAAACATCCTTAAACTTGGCACTTTCATGAGAGCACGGTGTGCAATACTGTCTGTGTGGAGCAGCTACTGTCTGTGTATACCATATTACCCCTGAGCACGACTAACACTCCACACATATGTACTGTATATATTTGATGTGTTTAATACATACAGCATGTTCTATGATTTAAATGTGAAAAATTCAACAAGCAAGAATTATACATGCTTAATTATAAGCTCCAAATGTAACTGAAGCAACATCAAATGACAAATGAGAGGCTGGATTACATTACAGTTATACCCTCTCTCTGGCTCTTCTCTGGCCCCGGAGGCAGCAGTTCTTCTCCAGTGCCCAGAATAAATGTTGTTTGTTCTTTTATTAAATCAAATGTTTGGGTAAAACAGTGTTTTTAATGTGCTGCGATAAATGATGGAGCTGCCCTGAGGAAATAATTCAGTCTGGAATGCTCTGAGTGCAGTGTGCACATCTGGAGCCCCCCCCCCCTTTACTGGCAGCTGCGTGAGTCTCAGACATTCTCAACCTGGGTCTGACACATGCTAGCATGTGATTTAGTGACTCCACCGCACTGTGAGCAACTGTCAGAGGGGTTCAATACTGGATACTACCCCTTCAGGGCAGTTTTTAAAACTCAGAGTAATAATGTCATAGCCAGATATCAACATGTATGTCTCTGTGAGCCGCTAGACTGGGGCGCGTATGTGGAAGAGAATGAAAGAAAAAGAGATGCCTTTCGCAGGACAGTCAGGTGGTGTGTTTATCAAACCTGACAGTCGGTTTAGTCATTTTTCTTGCCCCAGGTTGCAGGAAGTCCAAGTTCACATCCTGTGCAGCAAGTATTATGATCCTACCTGAGCCCATGAGAGAGTCCAGTGTGAGTGCGGTGGCACACGTGCTGTCCTATTGCCGTGTAGCACAGGAAATGGATATTGTCAAGTGTTGTGATCCCTGTGCAGTACCTGGCTGTAACCATCCACAACTATAGAAAAACACTTGTTGACTGTAATCCAGTGTAAATGAATATTGGTTCTCCCAGGAACACATTTTCGACAAACATTTGTACCCCCCAGGGGAACGCATATTTGTTCCCTTCCTACATGCATGTTTGTTATTTATCTGTTGTATGTAAATTCTGCATGTGCAATACTAGTAAATGAGAGCAATGTTTGCAGGCTGTTCTCATGACTGGGTGGTGCAAGGTTAGGGTTAGGGTTAAGGAAAGTGTGCTGAGCCTGTACTTCCCCTGGTCTGACCCTGGTCCTTGGACTTCTCCCTCGAGTCTTGATAAGACTTGGTGTTCTGGAAGCTCTCCTCGTTCTTTCCTGCTCAGGACTCTTATCTGATAAGAGAGTGAGAGAGTGTTTCACATATGTTTTTTCTTTCCTCTTGAAATGAGATTTTATTTTTCATCCATCAAACTGCAGATGACCTCATCGGATTCCGATGTGACTCATCTCGGCGTCACTATCCTAAAAGCCAAGACTGGCCTCTGTAAACAGATCAGGGGCCTCAGCCTCACGAAACACAGCTGCTTATCCGATACTCGCTCCCAGGAAGTGTATTTTTCACCTGCTTGCATGAGGGGGGTTTGCAAGGGCAGAGAGACAGTTCGCAGGGGTATTTGCCACCTACACATCTCCTAACAACTACCTTGTTCTCCTATTAAACATGGAGCTGTTCCCATTTAAAACATTTCTACTCCTTGAGCCACTGAAGTGACCCTGACATTTTCTTCTCGGTGTCTCAGAGCTCCCTAATAGAAGTAAGCTCTGGTTAACCATACTCTTATAATGGTTTACCGGGACTGTCTGTGCTAGTTACCAGCCAACTGTATCAATATGCTTTTACTGTATGCTGAAGTAAACTTTTAGAAAGAAGCACTATATCATATAATTATGCCATATCATTTAATATTTTATTAAATGTACCACCATTGAGCCTTTTATAGTTATGGATGAAACTTTAGAATGGCCGAATGTCAATTCTGGACACGTAGTCCTGTAAATGTGAGCGCTCTGAGTCCATACCGTTTCTGTGACTTGTCTGTGAGTAATCTCTAGGTAATCTTTGAGTAGTTATAATGGAAAGAGACCCCACTAATCAATGTGGGAGCAGCACAGTGGAAGCATGGTTTAAATGATTCACAGTCCAGGTTCATGCAGAAGAGAAGCCTGTTCATTTGGAAAAAACCCAAACTGTAAATCTGAACAATAACACAGCATTTTTGGCACCGCACAATTAAATACTTGGATAATACAGAGATGATGTCATTCCTTGTTGGACAATTTACATTTTTCAAGTAAGTCTGTATATCTCAATGATTTAAACTGTAAAATGTTACGCCTTAAACTATAAATCCAATTAGGATACTGGGCCAGTGTTTTTAATATCTGACTTTAATACTTCTCTCTGTGGAGGCTGGGAGGGGACTGGTGTCTTATATCTGAGACTGTACATCCCTTCAAGATTTCTGAGTGTATCACTTCTTAACCATATATTAACATGTACTGATTTGTATTAAATCTCATAGCTCTATAACTAAACATAAACACATGTAAAAATAACTACAGACACGTTGCAGGAATCTTTTCGATCTTTGATGCAGCAGGACACTGTGAAGAAATGATGCGGCTCTAAGCAACATGTGTTCAAAGGAAGCGAACTAAACCGGCTGCCTGGTTCCCCAATGCAGTGTAGCAGGCAGTGCGTCAATCAGGCAAACGATTGCTATATTTATTTCAGTGATAAAAAATATGCATATTTATGCTATTCTTTCAGGAATGGGAATTTTCATGGGACACTGCCTATTACACAGCAGTGGGTACATTTCATGGAAATACAGCCTTACCTGTAACTACCAAGCACAGCACTTTATTACAATGAAAAGTAAACTTTATTACAATGAATATTAAAACTCATTCCTCTCCAGTCAGAACTGTCCAGGGGACAGGTGCAGCCATCCAATCAGGAAAAAGGACTCTGCACGCATACCTGAGTTCAGTTGTGTTGTGTGAACGGTTTTCAAGAAGCCAGCTCAATTCCTTTTTAAACTTCCCCAAGGGTGTGTTTTACCACTTTTATTTCGCCTTTCGTTCTCACAGCAACCTCTAAATGACAACCCTCAAATAAACCGAGCAAAATGTAATAACTCTGAAAAATAATAGCATGCCTTAACATACCATCGCTTATGAAAGTGCCCTGTAGTAAAAGCATAGTAAAGGGTCATAAAGCATGGAAAAGCACACAGGTAAGCATTGTGAAGAACAGCAAGGTTTGGTAAGGCATGTTAATATACATGGCAAACCAGGATAAACTATAGTTAATACATACTAAAACTATAGATAGAAAACATGCAAAAACTGCAGAAACACTGGGTAAAAATACCAGGGTAAACCAGCAAGAGAGTTTATGCAGTGCCCTTCATGTATGTGCACGCCCCCTAGGACCTGTTTCAGAGGGCTGGCACCATACCACCCAAACTCACACTGAAGGAGCGGAGGGCTAAACATTGCACAGCACAATGGGGTGAGTGGAGGTGAGGGAGACGGGACACAGCGTGGCTATCTTTTCTCACAGCCCTGGAGTACCCCCTACGCACAGCCAAGGTTATTCTAAGAAGTTGCTGATCAGATTCACACCTTCCAAACATGTCAGGAAGTCAACTTCCTAACGGAGCCTTTCAGTGAATCCTGAAGCCGGGCTGCAATGCTGCTGCGAGGGGATGAAGATCAAGGCTGACGGAAAAGGAACGCTTGTGCCAACACCAAGTTTTTGTGGCCGTCATTTTGGGTCGGCTGCCAACTTACCCATGCACTCAAAAATGTAACCACGTAAATATGATCCACATGGCATCCTCAGCTTTAAACATTTAACGCTATCTAGACTTCCTCATCTATAAAAATTTATGAAGACTCCTAATAGACCCCCTTAAAATATGACCAGCTACTTTCCATATGTAACACAGTTTACTTGCTGTGAAAGTGCAGTGAATTGAGCATAGTCCGAGCAGCCCTGTCTGTTGTAAAGGAGAGATGTGACTGGTACAGAACTTCAATACCAGAAAGCCCTTAAAATAAGCGCTTGAAGTTTTTAAGCTCTGGAACAAAATGCAGTAAAAGCTTCGACCCATCCCCATAATGCCTCAGAAATATGACGGATTCTTTAATGCTTTTGTTCAAGTTTGAAGAAGGCACTTACAGAGGGGGCACTGGCCTTCATAGCGACCCCCTGCAGATCTTCACATACCACAACAAACAGGAACGCCCCTTTGAAAAACAAGCAGGGTGGGGAAACGGTCAACTGAAACAAATTACTGGGGAGTTCAGCAGCTCTGTAGCAGCCAGTGGATTCCTCCAGTAGTCCCAAGGTGCTTCGACTAAAAGTTTAGTAGCTGCTCTTATCAAAATATTTAAGGAATTGCAGTAAGAAGCAACGAGAGTGATAGATACGTGAGGCATAGCAAGAAAAAAAACAAAACAAAGGAAACGCCACTTGAACCCAAAACACTAAGCGCATGACAGAAACCAGGACCAGAGCACACAATGGAAATGAAGTGGAGATAGACTAAGGATAGAGGAAAGACAGGCGTATTCACACAGCGAGTGGTGAAGGGTATGGAATGGGCTATCTAGGGTTACCATGTCTTCCAGGAACACTTGGATCCTTTAAGACCAAACTTTACAAATGACTCACAAGGTAAAGCTCTGTGACGAGGACCCCTGTATTGCTGAGTCTAGATTGACCCAGAGCCTGACATTCCACAGCGTCCCTAGGGAAGTGGACTGGAGGTGACATGAAGACAGAGCAGAGAGGTCAAAGGCAGAGGTCGGGAGGAGTCACCCTGGCCAGGCAAGAGCAAACAGAGGAGGAATCTGCCTGGCTGGGGGGTTCAGTTACAGGTCAAGGTGAGTCCTATACTTTAACCAGGAGTGGTATGGGAGGAATCCCAACAGAGAGAGAGAGAGCAAGGATGAAAGCTAACAGTCCTCATTGTGTTTCTGTTTGCACAGGGAGCACCGGGGTAAAGCACAGTAAATGTATGCTATTGGCTTGGGAAAAGCGTATAGAAGCAATTGTACACAGCAGACATTTCTGTGTGGGTGTGTGTGAGTTCTGTTGAAGCTACAGATTCTTCTAGGGAAGCCCATATAAATCTATAGTTAACTATAGTACTGTATAGTTTCATGTTCCAGACTGTATACTGTAGTAAACTATATACACCCTGCTGTAGTATTTTTTTTATTTGGGAGAATAGGGTTAACTAGATTTCCTGTGCAGGTTCCCACCTGGTTGCTCTGCTCCCCTTGTCTCAGAGAGTGATATCGATTTGAGCCCAGTCCATTCTGGGAGCTTCAGAACCAGCAGGAGAGCCCAGTGGAACAGGGAGGGCACTAGGACCCCGAGGGGTCTGAGACAGGACTCCATTCCATTAAAAAGCACTGAGTACCTTGGAGCGAGCCAGAGAACGTCTCCCACACTGAGAACAGACTCACTGGCACACAGCTCAGCACAGCACAGCTGGACACAGGGACAGTCCCTCTCCAGAGACCTCAACACCAGCTCCAGGGGCCTGGGTCTGAACCTCTCTCATAGAAATGGGAATTAGTTGGAGAGACAAAGTGGTACATTGGAAGAGAACAAAGCGTGATTTGATTTAAAGTACACAGACTGGCAGATTGACCAGGTAACTCTATTTTGTTTTATATATATATATTATATATATATATATATATATATATATATATATATATATATATATATGTAATTTCATTTGATTGTGTTTTTTTCTTATTTAAATATAGGTATACTGGTTAAGTGCTGTGAAAGTGAAGTGTTTCAGATTGGAAAAAGGTTAAAGTTGTGTTGATAGCGTGAATTTGAGCTGCACTTGGTCTGCAGATTTGTGCACCCCTATTCCAGTGTTGTGAGCATGCTTGCTATAGTGCAGTTATCTGAAGCGATGCAGCTGCAGAACAGCTATACTGGGGACTAGTTAGAGGGCAGTCTAACACACTGCAGGTATCTGCCCCAGATTAATGTGCTTACACTGCAGTCCAGCTGGGTAGAATCAGGTTCCCCCTACCTATGGAAGGGTGGCCATGTGGTTAGATCTGTGGACTGAGAGCTAGTGGATTCGGCTTCTAAAGCCCTGGGTTCCAGGTGGCTCAGTGATTAAAGTGGAGGACCAGGGCCAGAAGGTTTCTAGTAATTGGGGTACGATAAAGCAATTTGAAAACCACAAGGACACCACAGCTTCCCATCGAGAAACTGTGGATACAGAGATGAGGCTGACACAATGTTTCAGCTCTGACATGACAGGGAGAGAGAGAGAATCAGAGAGAGAAAGAGAGAGCGGAGAACTGAAACGTGTACAGGACAACAGGCTTACAAGACTTTCAAAAAGGTAAAAACTAAATTTGAAAAATCTTTCTCACTAAAAAGAAATCCTGAACAAAAGATGCTATCCTTGCCCTCCAAACCAAATGTTTAACGGCATGATCACACACATCACAGGAGTGTGCTCCTGACTGCCTGGCATGATCACACACATCCCAGGAGTGTGCCCCTGACTGCCTGGCATGATCACACACATCCCAGGAGTGTGCTCCTGACTGCCTGGCATGATCACACACATCCCAGGAGTGTGCCCCTGACTGCCTGGCATGATCACACACATCCCAGGAGTGTGCCCCTGACTGCCTGGCATGATCACACACATCCCAGGAGTGTGCTCCTGACTGCCTGGCATGATCACACACATCCCAGGAGTGTGCCCCTGACTGCCTGGCATGATCACACACATCCCAGGAGTGTGCCCCTGACTGCCTGGCATGATCACACACATCCCAGGAGTGTGCTCCTGACTGCCTGGCATGATCACACACATCCCAGGAGTGTGCCCCTGACTGCCTGGCATGATCACACACATCCCAGGAGTGTGCCCCTGACTGCCTGGCATGATCACACACATCCCAGGAGTGTGCCCCTGACTGCCTGGCATGATCACACACATCCCAGGAGTGTGCCCCTGACTGCCTGGCATGATCACACACATCCCAGGAGTGTGCTCCTGACTGCCTGGCATGATCACACACATCCCAGGAGTGTGCCCCTGACTGCCTGGCATGATCACACACATCCCAGGAGTGTGCTCCTGACTGCCTGGCATGATCACCAACTGGATAGTAGTAGCAATAGTTTATTTATTTGTGTTTTATTACTGGGGTAACATAAAGTTGATAGCAACACAACTGGACATTGCATGCCAAGGTAACACAAAGCAAAGCTATGTAGCAACACTTCAAAGATTATGATGTGATGAGCCGCAGAGCATTTTTAAATTAAATACAAGCTGACAAAAGGAATGTAGGGTGGGTCACTTTGAAGAAGCACCTCGGGCTGTCAACGCCCAAACAGTGCATAGAAACAGCAGTGTGGTTGCTGTGATGTAGCCCACTGTGGTGAAAAGATCATTGAAGTGAATTACGGAGCAGCATCTTCGAAGAAGCCCTAACGTAGTCCTGCACATTCTCTACAAGAAAGAGTGCTTCTGTCTAAAAACAGGCTGTTTGTGTCAGCGTCCCTCTAGTTGCTGAGATGTGTACACAGCCAGGAGTTGCAGCTTGTGCTGTGATGGGATTGCTCCTCACTGTACCTGGGAGCTCTGCAGAGCTCTGAGAGAACAATACAGCTCTGCAGAGCTCTGGAAGCACAGCGCAGTTCCATGCCTTGACTTGTTCTGCTGCTACCAGGCGTCTGCTCTCCTCTCTCTCCCTCACCAGCCGAGCCTGCGGGCCCCTTTTTACTAGCAGCTTATCAAACTCACACACACCCTCCCTCGCTCACACTGACACAAACATGTACGTGTTTGCATAGCTACCCTTCTGGAGACACTGTGTTGCAATTAATAACAGAAAGGAAAGCTACAGCTTTGTGCTCTTAGCAACAGAGGTTTATTTGCGTGGACATACTTTGTTTTTCCGAGTGGAGTGTGCTTTATATTATTGGCTCGTTTTTTTTTTTTGTAAAAATGCAGTTTCCACAAACACACCCAGTACTGTAAATGGGGAGTGGAGGGGAGGAGAGGGTAGGGAAGGAAGGGTGAGGGGAGTATGGTATGTAAGCCCTATTCACAAAAATCTAACTCATGTGGGTGAGACTCAGTGCTGCCTTTTCCATGACACACAAGTAACTCCCCAGATCCAAGCAAGGGTGTTCACTTGAGGGACTTGGATATGTTAAATATGTAACTGACTCAGGGCGGAGTGTGGGGGTTTGTAAGCATGTGGTGATTGCTGTCCATAATCAAATACATTTGGTAAAATATTTAGACCTATAAAGACAATACTTATTATGGAATTTCAGAGACAAACATTGAATCAAAAAGAAAGGAAAGGAAGCAGGCATAGAAAGTAGCAAATAAACTGATATATTTCGTCCACAAAACAAAAAATAACCAACCAAACAAACAAGCACTGAATCACTTGAAAGTACTGGAGGTGTTTTAATTAAGATTGGTTCTGGCGCGCTTGCTTATTCCGAAATTGAAATATGAGACTGCTCTCTTCTGGACAAATGTAGCTATTGCGCCTGTGTTAATTTCCATCATTAAAAAGTGTTTTTTTCCTGCTGTTGATCAGCAGTGTGGCATGTGCACTGATCCAGGCCATTGTGGCCACATTGATATATCAGCACAGTAATCAAATCTCCTTAATAAGCTCCTGAAATGTGTTTCTCCTTTATTTGCCTGCAGGTGCGCCCCTGATATGTTTCGACAAGCAAGAGCCAACTTTCCCTCCGCCTCTACCTTCCTCCTCCTCCTTCTCTTCCTCTCCCTCCACCCCTCCCTCCCTACTGGGTCTCCCCGTCACCCCCACATCCCCTCCCTGGTGCCCCACACCACCCTGGTCCTCTCCAGCCCTCGCTTCAGCGCCCAGCCCCAGCTGGACATTACCACGTACTGCAACTCCAGCTGCTACCAGCAGGGGGAGCTGCCTCCCAGCCGGGAGTCCCTGAGCGAGAGGCTGGCCTACGAGACTCTGTACGCTGACGGCAGGCGCACCCTGACCACTGTGGACCTGGAGGAGGATGGAGAGGGTGTCGCCACAGCTCAGCCTCCACCCACCAGGGGGCGCCCCATCCCCTTTCCCCACCGGAGGCGCAAGCGTCAGATCTACGGTGCGGATGGCCGTTTCAACATCAGGGGAAACAACTTCCTGCTGGACTACCCGTTCTCCACAGCCGTGCGCATCTCCACGGGCTGCACCGGGGTGCTGGTGTCAGAGAGCCACGTCCTCACAGCCGCCCACTGCGTGCATGATGGGAAGGATTACGTCAAGGGCGCTCGCAAGCTGAGAGTGGGCTTCCTGGTGCCCCCCGGCAATGCCACCCGGACTGGGCGCCCCTCCTCCTCTGCCAGGCCTGTGAAGACAGCGGCCGTGCGCTGGGTCAGGGTGAAGAGAACCCGAGTCCCCAGAGGCTGGATCCAGGGCACCCAGGAGATCAGCATGGACTTCGACTACTCCCTCCTGGAGCTGCGCTTGCCCCACAAGCAGCCCTACATGCGGCTCTCGGTGGCCCCCTCCTCGAAGGACCTGGCTGGGAAGCGGATCCACTTCTCTGGGTTCGACAGCGACCGCCCTGGGGAGCTGGTGTATCGGTTCTGCCCGGTGGAGGACGAGTCCAATGATCTGATCTACCAGCACTGTGACGCCCGGCCAGGGGCCAGCGGCTCGGGGGTGTACGGGCGCGTGTGGGACCCTGCCGCAGAGCGCTGGGAGAGGAAGGTCATCGGCGTCTTCTCTGGACACCAGTGGCTGGAGGTCAACGGGGAGAACCACGACTTCAACGTGGCTGTGCGTCTCACACCGCTCAAGTTTGCACAGATCTGCTACTGGGTTCGAGGGAACCACGTGGACTGCCAGCAGGACTGAGACCGGGAAGCACCCCCGCCTCCCTGAACCGAACCCAAACTCTGGACTAAACAGAGCAAACATCAAACGTCTCAAACGTAAAGAAGCAGGACAGCAGAAGAGCAGCCTCCTGAAGGCTTGGGTTTGTTTTTCTTTGTTAGGCTGTCTTTTGTTTTATTTTATTTTTTAAACTTTTAAGCACTTTCTTGATCTAATTAAAGTATGAGCAAAATTGTGATCCCAGTCTCAGATCTAACAGTTAAGCAGTTCAGCAATCATGCCCCTATGATGGGTCATCAATAACTACTGAACACTCCATAGTACTAAGTTAAAAAAAAGCTACAAGAAGTTCAGTGATGAACACCTCAATTAAGTTTGACACTCATACTAACTAGAAGTCCACCTTTCTAAGCTCTCCAGCTCTGCTCGACAGGGTCACAATGCCTCAGCTGTATCCACTGAGCCTCTCTGACTCCCTGTGTCAGCGAGTGCCTGGCACAGAAGAATCTCTCTCTGAACCTACCCCTGTAACACAGCCCTTCTTTGCACGTGTCTCATAGATTAGGAATGAAAGATTGTTGGATGTATTGATTCTCTTAAAAACCGTCTCCTGATGGAATGTTTCTTGCAATGTTTTTTGAAAAGAAAAAAGGCTTTATCTATTTTAATAAACTAAAATTTAAACTGCTTGCTTTTCTTGTAATATGTGTCTACCCACTACCCACTTACACACTGTCCATTACAATAGCCCGGCGTTCTCCATTGCCTCTATCCCAGTCTTATCCACTGGAGAATACTCATTCAATCCATAATGGCCGGATACCTATTGTAATGATACAATAAGATCACAATATGCAATACATGTGATGGTCCTGATCGGGTACTCTTGTGATGCTTTTAGATCAAATGATCATTTAATGATGGATTATTTTGTCAAAAGACACACATGTAGTGAGTTGCGGAGAGTATGTATTCATGCTATAAAACACAGCTGCTCTTCATTCTGAGCGTCTTGGTGAGCTACAGTGAGCTGTGTTGTGCTTTTGATTTGGTATCATGATATGAACGATGCAGACCTCCACTATGATGCAATATGCCATGTGAAGAAAATATCAGATTCACTGATCATGATTAAACCCCTGATACCCTTAATAAGCTTGGTTCTGTATAAAGAAACCAGATGGATCCCGTCTCATTCCAGTAGACCCAGCAGGAGTCAAGTGCCAGACCAGTCCTGCAGCTTGTAGGAGAGGGGAACAGTACTTTACAAATGGATTTATTAGTCCATTCAGCGAATCAGGCTTGTGCAGAGTAGTGGAGACCAATCAGAATACAGCCTACCATGTGCACCCATCAAGTGTTCCCACTGTTAGCCAATCATACTAGTGCTAGAAGTGACGTGATATCCTCACGAGACATTCTCACTGGTTCCTTATTGACCAGCAGCTCGTAGAATGTTAGACAATGCTTTTTGAAACATGTGTTTGCATCAGTATATATGAACTATTTGCACATGTTAAAGGCGTGTAACAAGCACTGTATTGCCTTATCTTGTTAGTTTATTTGCAGTATCACTGGTCTACCTTTTAATGGGCTGCGAATCTTTTGTTTACAGGCTAATGAAAATGGATTTTGCAAAGCACTCTTTTAACAATGATTCAATTATGGGAGACCTGCATAGAGCATTAATCATGCATGTGTTTATGCAGCGTGTTTAATGTATCCATGGTGACCAGTATTAGTGACTGCGCTAGGATTTACTGGGCCCTGGTGCAAAACTGTGTCTTAAATGCCCCCCCCCAAAACGAGTTGGAATTATTTAACTAGTTAACACTGGGGCACATTTCATAATTGAACACCACTAGGGAGTGGAACTAACGAATATGATTGAAACACCACCGCCTCATACTCAGTGCTGCTTGCAATCCCAGGACACAGTATCATCGGTGTCCTTTGCTGTGTGTAAAGAAAGAACATTCTGGGCTTCTGATCTGAGCTTCGACAATATTTCAAGATGATGTGATGATAGAACATGTGAACTAACACCATCCTTTGTCGTGCAACATGCACATAACACACGGTAAGATTGCATGTATCAACTACTCCCTCTTGTTCAACAACGCTGCTTATGGCAATTGGAGCCAGAAAAACTACATCCCCCAACATCCTTCGCAAGGCAGAAAAGAGGCGGGGTTCCAAAGCGTCGCCCGTTACGCTCAACGTTGGCGCAGCGTGAGGGGAAGGGGGAACTTGTTCAGATGGCGGCTACCACAGAGAGCAGCGATGCCGGCGCTGGCAGTAAGAGAAGACACTTAGGAATCCCCGAAGCAGTGTTTGTGGTAAGGAGAGGAGCGGGGAGGTGTATCGGGGTGCTTTAAAAAGCAGGACTGGGTGCATCAGTGACCTCTGGTACCGACCGCGCCGCGGAGATTGCTGTCTGGATCGGCTGCCGCTCGCCGCTCACGTCCTTAAATGGCAGCGCCTGTGAGACTCGCCTCGATACCCCAGCCTCGCCGAGGAGGCAGCTATTGAGAGGAAAAGGGTGCGATCGCAAGGGGACCAAACTCAGAGACCGTTAAAAAAGCACGGGCTTGTCATTCTTAATGGGATACACCAGCTTTACATTAAGACGCGTAGAATGGGATTCTTCAATTAAAATAAAAATTAAAAAAACCCAAAAAACAAAGTCTTTGAAGCATCCAGATTTTTCAGTGTTACCGCTTGCCTGCTTGCCATTATGTCAGTTACACGCTGATATTTAGAGTATCTTGTTATTTATGGATGATGTTTGCGCATCGCGTTTAAATATACCTCGAATATACCTACCTATATGTACCTATCAGATATCTTCCAGTGATGCCACTTGAGACTTTTTAAACTGTGTTTGTGCGTATAAAGATTCATAACAGGAAAAAAAAAAGTTTCTAATAGAAGTTGGATCTGTTTTTATTTCTAATTTTTTTTTTTTTTTTTTTTTTTTTTTTTTTTAAATTGTGCCGTACTACAAAATAAATAAATAAACTTGGAGTTATGCTATGATGTTTGACAGGTGGCACTGTGCTGCTACTGTTGCAAAAACTGCATCCCCAAAGCCAGCCCTGTTTAATGGTGGCTGCAGCAGGTTTAGAGATCCCTGGTGTCAGCTAGGACTGTCTACAGTACTGGTGCACAACTCAGGTCATGGAGGGCTGGTGTCCCTCCTGGTTTTTGTTCTAACCATACCCTAAATTGGTTAATTGGATCAATTAAGCTTCTAATAAGGTCCAATAAAATACTTGAGTGCAGTTGGAATAAAAACCTGCAGGGACACCGGCCCCCCAGGACCGAGTTGTGCACCACTGGTCTACAGGCTGACGGGGCACAGCCATCCCTTCTCAACGTCAGTGCAAGGCTGCCCTTTATACACGAGGGGGAGAAGCAAGCTATCACAATCTAGAATATGAACGATATGTTAATAACAAACACTGTTTGAAAACGAAGAAGCATTGGTACCAGCTAAAACTGCTTTGTGGAGTGTGATCAAACTGCACACACACACACATATATAGGTGTGTGTGTACACAGATGTTTAAATTATTAAAGTATTTATTTCAGCTTGTTTCACATGAAAGCCCATCAGCTGAATAGAAGGAAAAGTAAACACAGAGCAGTAAAGCTGTTCTTTTTAAATAAGTCTTACCTTTCTTAATGTACATCCAAAAAACCTTGTCACTTTTGTACACTGCAGTTATACCTCCTTTCAAACATATATACACGCCCCCCATGAATGTGTGTGTTTTTCTCATTGTCTTCCCCCTCTCTCTTGGTCAGGAGGATGTGGAAGCGTTCATGAAACTGCCTGGCAATGACACAGCGGACGCAGTGCTGAGGAAACTGGACGAGCAGTATCAGAAATACAAGTTCATGGAGCTGAACCTGGCTCAGAAGAAACTGAGGTAGGACAGGAACCCAGCACAGGGATGCAAACAAGAGCAGTCTCACCCAGTCCAGCTTGTAATACAAGCTTGATTAGCCCCAGCGTATAGCTGTCTTATTCAGCTCGTGGCAAAACCAGGATTGGATCAAACTGCTATGCAATGGGAGTCTTAAATAGAAATTTCTGTTTCTATTGATGACTCCAAGCCACTTTGCATTACTGACCTTTTTATCTTTTTCTGTCCAGGTTAAGAAGTCAGATCCCCCAAATTAAACAGACATTAGAAATTTTAAGACACATGCAGAAGAAAAAGGTGAGGGATGTTTTTAAGTTGCATCAGTGCACTGTCGATCAGCTGTAAAATGCCATTTCCTACCGTTCATTTTGTCCACTTTGTAATGTTTTAGATTTTAAAATGGTCAGAATGTACCAAAGTAGAACAACTGCTTCCTCTGCTTTCACAAAGTTTATGGGTTAAAAAAACAAACAAAAAAAAAAACATTTTGGTCAAATCCATTCATTGTATTAACTGGCTTACATTTCTGTCGCCTGCAGGAGACCACAGATCCCATGGAAACCCGATTCCTATTGGCTGACAACCTCTACTGCAAAGCCTTGGTCCCGCCCACAGATAAAGTGTGCTTGTGGTTAGGGGTGAGTGTGCATCCCATTCGCTCTGCTCCTGTCCAGGTTTTGTACCACATGGACAGTGAGTTAGATGGATGATTGCTTGATTATTTATTATTATCTTCATTGAGATATGATGGCAATGCGTTGGCTGTCACGTTTCAAAGAGAGGCGTGTCTTATTAAACTCCTAGTAAAACCAGGACTGGATTTAACTGCAATGCAATGGGAGTCTTCTTTCCATCCCTGAAGTAGCCCTCGCTGCCATTCTTGACGGTGGTTTTGTGAAATCTTTAACTTGCACACCAGCAGGGTTTCTGTCTCTCGGAGACTATGTTTGAATGTGACGTGATTAACCCCGTGCAGGCGAATGTGATGCTGGAGTACGATATCGACGAGGCCCAGGCGCTCCTAGAGAAGAACCTGGCCACCGCCACACGAAACCTGGACTCGCTGGAGGAGGACCTGGACTTCCTCCGAGACCAGTTCACCACCACCGAGGTCAGTATCCTTTCACAGTGGAGCAGCACCTGGTCCAAACAGATGAGCACACCTCTGAGGCTGGGCTGATCCCACTGATAACCACACTGCTGGGACTTTAAAGAAAGTACCAAGTGGAATAATCCCTATCCCAACTTTTATTTCATCCCTAGAATCTAATAATTCTGGTGCCAAGCACTGCACAAAAATACCCCCCCAAAAAAACCCAGTTCTTGTGTCTTCCACAGTTCTAGGCTGCTTTAAAGAGTAGCGCTGTGTTAGGTGTGATTTACTCAGCTCAGGTATTGAGAGCAGCATTAGAGAGCAGCGCTGTGTTAGGTGTGATTTACTCAGCTCAGGTGTTGAGAGCAGCATTAGAGAGCAGCGCTGTGTTAGGTGTGATTTACTCAGCTCAGGTGTTGAGAGCAGCGTTAGAGAGCAGCGCTGTGTTAGGTGTGATTTACTCAGCTCAGGTATTGAGAGCAGCGTTAGAGAGCAGCGCTGTGTTAGGTGTGATTTACTCAGCTCAGGTATTGAGAGCAGCGTTAGAGAGCAGCGCTGTGTTAGGTGTGATTTACTCAGCTCAGGTATTGAGAGCAGCGTTAGAGAGCAGCGCTGTGTTAGGTGTGATTTACTCAGCTCAGGTATTGAGAGCAGCGTTAGAGAGCAGCGCTGTGTTAGGTGTGATTTACTCAGCTCAGGTATTGAGAGCAGCATTAGAGAGCAGCGCTGTGTTAGGTGTGATTTACTCAGCTCAGGTATTGAGAGCAGCATTAGAGAGCAGCGCTGTGTTAGGTGTGATTTACTCAGCTCAGGTATTGAGAGCAGCGTTAGAGAGCAGCGCTGTGTTAGGTGTGATTTACTCAGCTCAGCGTTAGAGAGCAGCGCTGTGAGAGCAGCGTTAGAGAGCAGCGCTGTGTTAGGTGTGATTTACTCAGCTCAGGTATTGAGAGCAGCGTTAGAGAGCAGCGCTAGTGAGAGCAGCGTTAGAGAGCAGCGCTGTGTTAGGTGTGATTTACTCAGCTCAGGTATTGAGAGCAGCGTTAGAGAGCAGCGCTGTGTTAGGTGTGATTTACTCAGCTCAGGTATTGAGAGCAGCGTTAGAGAGCAGCGCTGTGTTAGGTGTGATTTACTCAGCTCAGGTATTGAGAGCAGCGTTAGAGAGCAGCGCTGTGTTAGGTGTGATTTACTCAGCTCAGGTATTGAGAGCAGCATTAGAGAGCAGCGCTGTGTTAGGTGTGATTTACTCAGCTCAGGTATTGAGAGCAGCGTTAGAGAGCAGCGCTGTGTTAGGTGTGATTTACTCAGCTCAGGTATTGATGGCTGTTGGGTTTGGGCTCGGTTCCTGTTTTCAATTCCTTTTCCAATTCCTTTTTTTAAATCTATTTCCAATTTCAATTCTCATTCCCTTTTCATCAATTCCAGCACATCATTGATCAAGATTGTAATCAGCAGTATTCTGTTATAACAAGCTTCTCACAGTGGCAACAAATGACTTCAATTGAAGTCACTCTTAGTCAATTCAGCTGGCTTCAAATGAAAGCAGTTCAGCAGTTATTATTTCTCTAAAATATCAATTCCAGAAAGCAATTGAATTGATTTGAAAGAGGAATTGGAATTGGAGAACAGGAATGGACCCCAGCCCTGGTTGGGAAGGCTCCTGGATCCAGCCTTTGTCTTTCTTGTGCTTTGATAACTGCGCACCACAGTGTTCCTTAACCAGCCCCCCTCTCAGACATGGCGCGAGTGTACAACTGGGACGTGAAGAGGAGGAACAAGGACAACCCTTCGAAGAGCAGCGAGAAGTCTTAAGTGACCCGCCGCACTCAAGAGCCCAGCAGTCTTTTCTGTTCTACAAAATCAAGTTTCTTTTTTTTATTTTATTCAGAGACTGGATATCCTTCACACTCGCACCACTTTACAAGCCAACAGATAACCCGCTAGCGGTGAGGCAAGGCGCAAGAGTCAGAGCCTCGCGTGCTTGGAGCAGCCCGCGGAGGCGGTGATTGGGGTCCGCGGATGGTTTGGCAGTGGCTGATGTGCGTCCTTATATACATTCTGTAACCAGCCACTCTGCAGTATTGCTGTGGCCACCCCTGTCCACAGGATTTTTTTTTTTTTTTTTTTTTTTAATTAGCACCACGCCTTTCAAGTTTAGTGGAGAAGCTGTGGCTGCAAGTGCACGGTGGTATTTATTTGTCTGTATAAAGAAAAAAAAAAAGCCAAGTTGATTTGACGCATGGTCTGATGTGTGTGTGTGTGTGTGTGCTTGTTTTATCTATGAAATGTTACTGAAGAACAGCGTTGATGGTGTCCTTGTTAATAGCAAAGCTCTGACCGTTAATCTGCACTCCTCCCCTCCCAATTGTTCCTGCACTCTTCCCTTGGTACCACAGTGACCCCTGCAGGTGAAATGCCTCGGGAGCCGTAGAAGAGAGTTTCCCTTCTCATGTTGTCTTTGTAGTATTGCAGCTGGCAAAAGCAGGGCTGCTCCAGCCAAGTATTCCCATTAGTAATCACTTCAGGGAGTGGATCACTCCACTGTGTCCTCTTCATCCACACAAAGAACAGAGGCCCCCTCTCGCCTGCAATCTCTGAACAGCACTCTAGATTGATCTGCAACGCCACAAATCACCTGCTCTGAGCTGGAAGACTTGACCCGCCTCCCTTCCATGCCAGTGGTTCCCCACACTCACCCTTGATGACTCTTCCACTCCAGGACTGTGTTCAGTAAACTAATTTAGGACTGCAGGGATAGAAAGACCTGTTGCAGAGCAGTTTGAGCCATTCCTGGTTTTACTAGGAGTTTAATAAGATGCACCTTACCGATACATTGGGGCTAATCAAACACATGCTAAAACCTGGAATGGCTGAATCTGCTATGCAATAGGAGTCTTTTCTATCTCTGAACTGGACTTGAATGCACTAAAAAAAAGGAAAGTAAAAAATTAAAAAAATGCTACAGTGTTTGGAAGTCATCTGCAAAACAAATAAATGCAATTCCAACAGTCTGGATGAATCTCTCATTACAATTGCAAAAGGCTGGCAGTATACAGAAATAAAATAGGAATTCATAATTGGCAGAGAAACCTGTCTGGTTTTAAAGGAAAAGATTAGCAAGTGCTTTTCAATCAATAGTGTTGCAAGTTTTCCAGCCAGTGACTGTGCACAGAACAAAATGGAAGAGTTTTTATAAGCAGTGCTTGAGGCTCTGGAAAAGAAATCTTTGCTTGGTGGGATGACCCAGAGGACACTCCCTCTGCGGCTTTTCTTTCACAGTGTACTCTGCTGCCATCTACTGACCAAAATTAATATTACAGGTTCAGATGTTAATAGCAGTGGTGCTAGTGTTAAATAGAAGACTTGAAGTTCTGAGGCTGGAAATGTCTGGTTAATGGAAGTTTAAACCTTTTGTATAAACTTCTTTACATATTGAAACTATCATACATATTTTGATGGAACAAGTTGACTTGGTTTAGTATTTATATGTAAATATTTTATGTACAGTATTTCGTTTGCACGATAACTTAAAGAAAGATCCCTTTTAAATAGTACATTTTGAATTCAAAGTTTAGTAAAAAAAACAAAAAAACAGTGGTGTTTAAGATTTTAAATGAGTGTGCACTATTAGCCCTCTCGCGAAGTCTGTCAGACTTAGTGACTATGAGTAGTGCTATGCCTCCTGTATATATAACAATACATCTCTTACTAGAAGGTTAAGTGGGGCAGCCTGATGTTAGGTGGGTAGGTGGAGACCTACATTGGCCAGTGAGTGCACAAGAGTCGCTCCAGGATCAATCAAGGCTGTAGCTTCTTTACTTGCCAGTTTGCACACTGCTATTCCTTTCCTAAGCTGTCATCACAGACAGGTCCAACAACTTCAAGTTTTCCCATTGAAAATCTGTACACTTTATGTTGGTCTGATTACCCTGACTGAAGTGTTAGTAGGGTTAAGTGCTACTAAATATAGCAATGCATGTGTGTATGTCAGATGCTGTATGCCTAGCACAAATAGCCCATCTCCCCAAGCCACCATGTTAGAAGTATTTCAAGGAACCAGAGACCCAATGACCGGTTGGGGTAATAAAGCCAGACAGCATAAAAGATATCACACTTTGTTCAGTTTAACAAGAAAAGAAAAAAACAAACAACGTTTTACATGTCACATTTTGTTTTAGTACACGTTACATTTATCTTGCTAAGTACAGGCGTTGTTTTCTATAACCCAGTACAGCTACATACATCGTACAGCTTGAGTTGAAAATTCACATTTTAGCACTTCTACTGGTTAGGAATGAGCATACTGGTGCTATTACTATAGAAAGCACTGACTGAGCTGGTGACCTGGGGCTACAGGGGTAGTTATGCAGAAGCCACTGGTGTACTTTTACAGCCAAGGTACTGAGAGAGAAGAGGGGGTCAAAGGAGCTGGGTGCTTCAGATCGGAAGCAGAACACACCTGTTTCTTACTTACGAGAGTCCATTCTAAAAGGAGTCTTCCAGGACAAAGATGGTACTTTTTCTGTCCTTCAACTCCAGGAAGGAATGTGCTTTAGTGGGAGTCACACCCACTTGGAGAGAAAGAGTCCAACATGATCTGGAGTTACCTTCCCGTGTCTTAAGATGTAGACAAGGCACCTTGAAATGTCTCTGCAACTGGGCTACCCAGCAACAGAAGCAGCAAGTCTCAGTCTTATCATGGGGGAGTATTGGATTTCTAAAGCAGTCCCATCCAACTTTAAAACAGAATGCAGTCCAAGCCGCTAAGAGAAGTCCCTTGGTTTGAAATGAACTGTGTGGGCTGGGCTCTGTAACACAACTGTTTAGTCACTTCACTGCTGAGGGTGGCAGGGCTTGGGGGAAAGAGGCAAGCTCCAGCAAGGGTTAACAGGACAGCTCCATGCAAGCTTGTAAGAGAAGTGGGTTAGACAGCCTCCTAGTGCAGAAGAGAGAGAACCCAGCAAAGAAATAGACAATAATTTGCTGTGGCCCCCTTTGGGTAAGCACTTTTCCAGCGTCTCCAGTCCAACACCACCTCTCAGCCCTGGGGCTTGAGAAACAATAAGGTGCAGAGGGTCACCTTCCAGCTGAGCAGGACCACAGAGGTCAACACAACTACGCCATTCAGCTTGTAAATGTGCTTATAGGCAGCTGAGCCCATGCCAGGAATACGAGAGAGACAGTGTCCAAGCTACACCTGGGAATCACAGGGTGGGCAGCAGGGTGGTGTAGAGGGGATTCTTCCAGATACTGCCCTACCCCCTGGACAATGCATTTACAGCACGGTTGCAGCTGCACGAAACAAGGCAAGAACCAGCTGGAAAATGATTGTGGTCACCAACATCTTTTTTTAATTGTCTGATTATTTTACCTGTCAAATTCTGTTCCCTCACTGCAACAACTCCCCACAACAGCTCAGGAGAACTGAAGTCCAGCGGGCGTCCTCTAATCACACCGCACACTGGCTGCTTAAACCCAGGAGCTCGACTGCGGTGATCAAAAGGCTACGGGCCACTGGAGGACAAAGGTGCCCCTGCATTTATTTACTAGAATGAGCTGATTTCTGATATATTGTTCTATTGTGAAATGCTACAGCTAACAGCAGGATGCAATTTGACTGATGGTGCCACTATCCTTTTTAAAAAGTGCCAAAAAGACCTGAAATAGTAATTTGTGATTAAGGTAACTGGTGTGTTTTTCTTGCCATTTTAAATAAATGCAGTCAGTTTTTGCTATTTGGTAGTTTTTGAAATCCTCATAACACTAAGATTACTGGCCCCGAGTAGTGGGGGCACAAAATAATTAAGAGGGCACAAGGGGCGGGATGCACTACGCTTGAGAGGCGGTACACTGTGCTGGTATACAGTACGTTTTGAGTGCCGTGGGAACCTGATTTCAGTCCTCTCTTAAATAACAGTGGCACTGCCAGGAAACCTTTGAACCTCCTTGTGCAATTAACTGTGTTTTTGTTTATATTGTTAATTAAGAATGCCAGTCAGCTCAAACGCAATGAATTCCAGCCTAGAGGGGAGTTGCTCTAGCCCTTGCTGTACACACTAAGCACTGTATGCACAGGTGGGTGTACTCTGATACTTTGCATAGCAGGGCAATCAGACCTAGCAGGCTGCTGTTGAGAAGCACCCATCAGTTATCATTGCAAACACTGCACATTACCTCACACTTTCCAGGATTTCTTCTAAAACATACTGCTGTTTCAATCGAATGATCTGGAATATACATTTTACCATTGAAACAAAACAGCAGTTACTGGGGGAAAACAAAAAACAAAAAAACCGTGTGCAGTAAGAAACATATTTTTTTTTTTTTTATTACTATACATGACATGATGAGAATCAAGACAACCCACATCGTCCGAAAGAAATGTGCCTTGCTTAGTTGAAGAATTGCTGGAAATGGCACGGCAATGCATTCCCTGTGGGCACTGCTGGTTCTAGTATATATTTAGTATACGTGGGATTGCCACAGTTGAAGATGCCAGAGGCCATGCAGCACCCTCACTGTCAGTCAATGACACACTAAGTTAGCTGCTCTTATTGTTTGCTATTCTTGTTTCATAGATTACAGTATATTAATATACATTGCCTAAAAAGCTGGAGCTCTTCATTACAGCAACAATGTCCGTGGACGTTTCGAAAAGCAAAACAATAAAAACATAACAACCAAACGAAAGAAAGAAAGAAGGGAAATGCCACATTTCAAATTGCCCAGGTGTGGAAGGAGAAGCGCTGTGTGGCCTTCATTCCCTCTCTCCAAAACAAGAGGGAGGGAGGTCCCAGTGAACGCCCGCTCCTGTGGTGGCAGCTCCCTCCCTCCCTGCTTGCGTGTCTGGCTGTGGCTCCGTGGCTGTGGTGGGATTAGCAGAGACAGCGGCGGTCACTCTTCATAACCTCCTCGGAGGAGTGCACTACGTTGGGCACGAAGCCGCTCTTGACCCCCTCCCAGCCCTCCTGGATGGTAATGTCTCCTCGCTTGACCAGCTCGAAGATGTCCCGTGTCAGCTCGGTGAAGGCCTTCTCCACGTTGATGGCGTCCCGCGCCGAGGTCTCCACGTACCTCATCCCGTAGGAGCCCGCCAGCTTCTCCGCCTCCTGCCGGCTCACCTGCCGCTGCCCGTCCAGGTCGCACTTGTGCCCCACCAGCACGAAGACGATCTGGTGCGGCTGCACGTGGCTGCGCGCCTCCTCCAGCCACTCATGCACGTTCTGGAAGGAGCGCCGGTTGGTGATGTCGAACAGCAGCAGCCCGCCCACTGAGTTGCGGTAGTAAGCGCGGGTGATGGACCTGCGGAAGAGAGAAAAAATCGAATCAAAACTGCTTTAAAAAATAAAACAACAAAGTCAAGCTTTGGAACTAAATCAATCGGCTGAGTTTTAGTGGTCTAATCTAGCCTCACAGACTACTGTAAGGGTGGCTGAAGCTGGCCCTTCCTTTCCTAGTCTTTGCTCCATCCACTTCTGTTACAGATAATACTGACCCCTGGTCCTATGATACAAGCTAGCCCTAAACCTATTTGATGCTGTATACAGTTGTTCAAGTACATAAAACTACAAAGGCCATTTCAAGGATTTTTTTCCCCCCTCCCCTGATGTTTGCAATCAATGACTCTAAGTTCTGTTGCTTTTTATCTTTAGTTTTCTCTGTTGCTCAATCTAACATGAAGCAGGTCGAACCAACAGAGCTGCAAGCTCGCAGTATCACGTGAGCAGAACCCACACAGGCCTGGGAGCGAGATTGTGTAAGAGAAAAATTCTAGAAAAGAAGTCAGAGCAACTGAACTCAGAAACATTACAAATATCTCAAAGGGGTGGCTGAGCAGAATAGCTACCTGGCGTCTGCAGCTACAAGTGCTTTGAGCAACCACTGAAACATGAATCCCCAGAGGGAAGGCAAATCTGTCAGCTCTCCAGTGCTTAGCCTTTCATTTTGTGAAAGTAGGTGCTTGCAAAAAAAGGTGCTAGACTGGTCCCACCACCGTTTCTCATGGCTAAGCTCAGAACGCCAAACTCGTTTTATGTGGGCTCAAACCCCAGCTGTGGTACAGGGCCCATGGGGTTCAGAGAGCTCAGTATTGGTTTCTTATGAAACGGGTCAGATGAACATGAGGAAAGAAAACAGGAAAGTTAAAACATGTAAACCGTGCAGGAGAGGGCAGCAGCACAGTAACATTAGGCACACTTACACATATAGAGTATATAAACACTTCCAACATATATACTCCTAATCTATCTGGCTATATTGCAGGCTTGAGCAGCGCCGAAATTGAACGCCATTTGTAGATTTTGTTTAATAAAGCAAATTTCTTGTGTCCCTGTGGAACTGATCCCAACCCAATCCAGACATCTCGCTGGCACCAGGTCCTAGCGAGACTGCGCCCCCACCACGCCCCTGCCCCTTCACCGTTATCAGCAGCCCTCCCACCCCAACCCCACCCCCCCCCCCCCCCCTCCATACCTGAAACGCTCCTGCCCCGCAGTGTCCCAAATCTGCAGTTTAATGCGTTTCCCCGGCTCGATCTCCACCAGCCGCGAGAAGAAATCCACACCGACCGTAGGGTCGGACATCTGGGCGAAGCGTCCCTCGGTGAACCGCCGAATGAGACACGACTTTCCGACCGTAGAATCACCAATCACGATCATCCGGAACTGGTACAACCATATCGCCTCCATCTCGCCTGATCTCTGTCACACACAGAGCTGACTGCAGTAGCGTATTGTCCGGCAGTAGCAACACAACCTTTTTATAAATGAGGGGTGCTTCTGAATTTAAACACACAACCTTTTTATAAATGAGGGGTGCTTCTGAATTTAAACTAGGCTTGACAAATAAAGTTTTTTTTTTTTTTTTTTAAATGTATTGTTGGTTTGCCTCGTATTTGAAACTGAGCAAAAGCTTGAAAATAATATTATGCGCGTCAGAATCACAACAGGTTCAGTGCCCTGTTCAGTGTTTAGAAAAACACCGACAGCGTGATATTATGAACTAGTTTGATAGTTTATGACAGTTGAATGTGATTTAAATAGTGCGCATGTCGAGCTGAAAACCGGCAATACCGCACCTGTTCGACTGCAATGTAAGATTATGAAATAATTTGTTGAAAGTCGTTTAAAAGCCTCCCCAGTTATATTAATACCCCCACAGTGACAAGAACGGGCTGCAGCTCCGTGGATTGCGAAAACAAATACAATAAATAAACACAATATTAAACGAAACCGTCGTTATAAATCCATTAAGCATTAATTGCCCTGATATCCGCGGGTTTGGGGGGTAATCCGAAGCTGCAGATATACTATTCTTCAGCTTGCTAGCTTTTCAGAAATTACAAATAAACACCGATGCAATTCTCGTCTCGCATTGGTCTGCTCCTAAAAGAGCTCTAGGCACACCAGCAGCAAGGGGAACGGAAATCCCGAATGAGTCACATAAACATCAATATGAATATTTAAAAAGCTTTTTTTTTTTTTTCCCAGTTTGTGTTCTAGCTCCAGTAATCGCCGTTTCCCGTGTCTCGCAGTCTATTTTCCTCCGCTCCGCCGCTGCTGAAACTGCAGTGCTGTGCTGTGAGATCTCCGTTTTCCTCCTGAACGCATAAGCCTCTAGCTGAGCTCTCTATTGTGCGAAAACAGGCTGAAATTCCAGGCTGAGTGCTGCAGTTATCGCACCCGCACCGGCTCCATCTTTCAGGCTGCAACACAGCTTTTTGACAGACACTGTCTCAGTTGGCCTCCATTTTGCAAATATCAGCAATTTGAAACAGAGATTATAAATGTTGATTTTTTTTTCAGGACCGATTTTTTCGCCTCCTTGGTCGCGGAGCCTCGTGTATCGCCTGACACAAGTTATCGGTTACTTGGTCCACTGATGAATTATTTTAATAATGATTCGTTTTTTTTATGTATGTATTTATTATTAATATATTATTATTAGTCCAGTCCAGTGGTGTTTGCTGATGTTTTATTTTTGTAAAAAAAGTAAACAACTCACTTAATCACAGCATCTATCTACTGCACGGATTCTTCCAACATATTAAATTTCGGTCTACACACACAAATAAAGCAAGCAATTTATGTCGTTGTAGTTGTCGTGTTTTCATAAGGTATCAAAAAAACAAAACATCATATCCTTATTTCTATGTTTTTAAATGATCGCATTAAGCGTCTTATTTGAAATTATTTCTCTGGAAAACAGATAACTGGAATCTAAAGGCCTGCTCTCATCCGTTTTAAAAAAAAAAAAACCCAAACCCCCCAAAAACCCCGAAGGCTCACTCTCGCTGCAGCGATAATCACGCGACTAAAGGGTTAAATGGTTTTGCGTCGATTTCCTTCTCAATGTTGCTGTCTGGAAAAGCGTCCTGCTTCCGTGCTGGTTGCTTTATTCCAGTTTTTCCATGTTGTAAAGATGGAGAGGTGTTTGGAAAATGCTGATGAAATGGCAGCAATCTCAGCATCACACGGCCTGACTCATCGCAGCATCAGCACCAGCACCGTAATAACCCAGACAGAGGCGGCCTTGCTTCCTGTTCTACAAGCTGCTCGATGCAATTACGGTAATAACCACTCTATACTGGCCGGTTACAAAGCCCTTGTGTTGTATAAATTACAATGCCTCAGTCGTCAGCCTTTAACCAGCAATTACCCCTGCTCCTTATCACAAACCAGGTGACCACACTGCCGCCCCTCCCGGGTTCAGTTCCTAATCTCTAACCACGGTGTCACACTGTCTCACTCCCACTCCCTCAGCTCAAACCACCAGTCCTGGTTTTTGTTTCAGCCAGGAAACAGTTTTACCACCTCCTTCCCTACTGGACTGCAATGCAAATTAATAATACAAATAAACAACAACTAAATAAATACATTGACAAAATTCGACCCCTTCATTCAAGTTCCAGTCCAGGTTTTAATTCCACAGTTCAGCTTCAGTTGCACTGTTTCTATGGTAGTTATTCAACTGTGCGTTATCCATCTGGTGTAACAATATAGGGATGCATCGAGAAACCCTGGACTGGAAAAGGATTTTGATGCCAGATTGTGTCAGTGTCTTGTCTTTACCACTAGGCTACGCCACACTGCTTTAAATAGCTGCACTGCCTGCCTCCCAGTCCATCGACTCTAACCTCTACGCCATGCATTAAAAAAAAAGAGTCTGAATGAACTTTGTGGACTGAATTGAAATCCGAAATGAATAATGTAGAAAAACAAAGTAATTTCCAGTTTTGAGAAGCTGTTTCAATAGTTGTTTACTGAGGGATGCCACGCCTGCTCCCATACGGTCTGATGTTGGTATGGCACGAGTGTGGGGAAAACAGAAAACGTGGGGCGTGCTGGGAACTGTAGTCGAGCTTCTCTCTGTTGCCAACCACAAAGTAAGAACTCATCAGATAAAACTACAACTCCCTGCATGGATAGCAACAAAATGAAAAGGAGGTGTTTGAACAATGTGTGCTTCAGCCGACAGTGATGTAATAAACCAGATAGGAGAGAGAGAGAGAGAGAGAGAGAGAGAGAGAGAGAGAGAGAGAAGGATTCTATAGAAGTTGCCTGAAAGTTTGTCTGCGAGAAACAAACTCAAACGACTAGTTTACATGAAAAACAATACGTTATCAAAGTAGTCTGTCAAAAAATAGTGAAACGAGGGAATGCTACAGAAAAAAAAAGCCTGACCCGAGTGCGTCCTAAATTAAAGCGTAAAGAGACGTTAACGAAGAACAAAACTCCTGTAGTTTAACTTTACAAGATGCAACTGTTCTGTAACCGTGGTTTAGAAGCGGATACATTTCTAAGATTTCCGCTCTATTTCTGATAAAATCAGTAGCGAGAGATAAACATATTTTTAACTTAAAAAAAAAAAAAAAAATCAAAAAAATTTAAAAAAAGGACTTAAAGGGGCAAACACATTATGCTCGTTATTGAATTTAAAACGATGCACACCAGCGTGTAAGCTGTTATAAAGTACCGCGGATCGGTGGGGGGCACGCCCTTTCGCTCCGTTTATTTCACGACACCCCACCGCTCGGTTTTACCCCCAGTGATCCGGATTATCTGTTTGAACGCACCGCACCCTGCACGATGCAACAGCCGCAGCAGGAGTTTCTTTTCAAGGTTCTCGTGATCGGGGATCTCGGAGTCGGGAAGACATCTATCATCAAGCGGTACGTGCATCAGATCTTCTCCCAGCACTACAGGGCGACCATCGGGGTGGATTTTGCACTGAAGGTGCTCAACTGGGACAGTAGCACTGTAGTTCGGCTGCAGTTGTGGGACATAGCAGGTAAGAAACGGGTAGAATTTTCTGTTTTGTTTCTTTAACTTGTTATTATTATTATTATTATTATTATTATTATTATTATTATTATTATAGTAGTAGTGGCAACAGCTTAAGCTCATTTTTATTGTTATTTTTTTCTGCTAAAGATTGCTTACATATTATATAGCTGGAAATGTTTAATTTTTTAAAAGTGTCTCCTGCAAGTAGTGACCATTAATGTCCTGAAAAAGTTGTCTGAAAGTTTCTCGTGTTCCATGTGTTTTAATGTAATGTCTCTGAGTGCTTGTATAGTTTGATGGCACTGCAGGTTCGGTACATTAGCGGCTCTTGCAGCGCTAACAGTTGGTCAGACTGTCCAGTATTGGTGCTGATCGGAGTCTATGCGACCAGCCACGTCACTGTAGTGTTTTCCTTTGACGTCATTTAGTTGTGCTGGGTTTTCTGCAGCACTTTTATTGCTGCTGTACAGGGTGGGTGTTTAAACAGCGTTTGCAGTTCCTCGCCCCTCCTGAATCTGAAGTAGTAAAATCTGCTGATCTGGTTGGCCCTCTAGTCTTGTGGAATGTGTCTGTGGTGTAAGTCTGCCAGAAGGCATTCTCATGCTCATATTAGGATCACATGAGGTGGAAAGTCAGTGCCAGGAATTTCACACACATGAGGAGACACACACACACATGCTCAATAGCAATGACACGCATGGCTCTATTGTAGACGCACAGTGAGTTTAGCATCTCTCTGTGTGATAGTCCCTCCCAGTCCAGCCGTTTGCTTGTTTGCTGTGGCAGGTCAGGAGCGCTATGGGAACATGACCCGGGTGTATTACCGGGAGGCGGTGGGAGCCTTCGTGGTGTTCGACGTGGCGCGGGCCTCCACCTTCGACGCCGTGCTCAAATGGAAGAGTGACCTGGACTCCAAGGTGACCCTCGCCAACGGCAAGCCCGTCCCCGCTGTCCTGCTGGCCAACAAGGCTGACCAGTCGCGGGACGGCCTGAGCCCTCAGCTGCCCAAGCTCGACCATTTCTGCAAGGAGCATGGCTTTGCAGGCTTCTTCGAGACCTCCGCCAAGGTAGGAGCTGCCTTCCTCTCCCCTCTCTATCTGCTTGATTATTGTGCCAGCTCTACTAACACAGTACAGAGTGAAGAGTCTGCAGACACACCAGCTCATTCAGCCCGCTGTCCTCTACCCTCCAGTGCTTCAATGGTGCAAGCACTTGTTTGATTGGCCTTAGAAGCTGCAGGGGGTGCAAGGTAGTGGACAGACATCGGTGCAGACACAAGTAGAAAAAGCAAGTGGTTTAAAATAGGCTGGTGCACATGTGATATTTGATACTTGAAGAAATCCATTAGAGAAATGGCATTCTCGCTCCCCCTCTCTCAGCGATGTGTGATCTCTCACACGCTGTAAATCTCTGCCTGTCTGCTCTGCCTCTTGATTGTGTGCAGGGGTTAGTTCTATCCCTGTGTTTGCACTGCCCTGTATTCAGAGCTGGCTCTGTGTCTCAGGCTTGGGCTGAAGCCACACTGCCTGACCCCCTCTCTGTACCCCTAGGAGAGCATCAGTCTGCCTTTGTTCCTCTAACTTTACTGAACTGAACCAGTTGCACTGTGCCACTGCAAGTCCAGATCTCCTGCCCCCTGACCTCTGGGATGTAATCACATGCTTAGGGCTCTTACGTGCTCAGCGGATCATACTCCTTTAAAATACATCTAAAAAATGAAGGGTTATGAGAGCATTGCTGACAGTCTACCTCTGCTGGTTGGTATTTGTGAATGCAGGGATTACCAAAACTACACATTTTCTTCTGAGGAACCATAAAAGGAAAACAGCAAGTTCCAAGGCAAGAGGAAAGGTTGTGACATGAATCCGGCTGCAGTAAAGGGAAGAGCTTTGTATTTTAGGATGTGGATTTTAAGTAGACCAAATGTTTGATCAAAGATGCACATCATAAAACTGTTAGCAGAACAATAAACCTGCAGCCGTAAGAAAACACAACCCAGCTGTGATAGCGCCATGTGAACCCCTAGAGCAGCTGTTGGTTTGAGGCAGCCTGGTGTAGGTATGGTGTGGGGGTGGGCTGCCTGAAGCGAGCCCATGGTAATGCACAGAGACTCACGTAGACTAGAAAAGAGTGTGAGCAAACAAAATGAGAACCTCCCATCACTCTCGCACAGAGACGCTAATTAAATCTGCACAGAGGCGTGAGTGATTGCGTGTGTGTGTGTGACAGAGTTTCAGCAATAACTATAAAACACTCCATAGGACTACATTTAGAAATACTGAAAGAAATGTAGTAAATGCAATGAAAAAAAAGATTCTTCTAAGTGTGTCTGTCTGTGTGTGCATGTCTCTGTGTGCATGTCTGTGTGTGTGTGTGTGTAGAATCTCGTCCTCTTCCTCCAGTGTTGCTCTTTCCGTTCACTTCAGGGCTGCACTCACAGGTCTTGGACAGTGTAAGGTGCAGTAGCTGCAATTGTTTGCCAATGAATGTGTTTTGTAAACCTCTTCCTGGTAACACTGGGGAAGGCATCAGCTGAAATGATTATCTTTTTCTTGTACGTTTTGCGAATGGATCAGCAGCTTGTTTCTTTATTGCAGGAGAACACGAACATCGTGGAGGCGGCGCGTTGCCTGGTGGAGAACATCCTGTCCAACGAGGAGGGCTCCGGAGGGGACTTGGACCCCGAGGTCGTCCTGCCCGGCCTCAACAACAACGGCAAACACAGCGGCAGCAGCTGCACGCTCTGCTCCAGGTTTTAGAGGACTGCTGCTGGACAGGAGAGGACAGAAACCAGAACAAAGAAACAGGGTGATTTCCACCGGTGCATCCGAAAGCATCGGGATGGACTGTGAGGCAGGCGGATCCCGAGGCTGTGTCCTGGAGGTTAGAGATTGTGTCGTAGTCATTAGCACAGATAGGTGTGCATCTCCCCTATGAAGGCTGGTTTTGTGGCTATGTTGCCGCTCTCACCGGCTCATGCTGATTTTCTGTAATCCCCATATTTGATTCAAAGCGTTTCTCTTGTCTTTCTCATGTTTGACATGCTTTCATATTCTCTCAATAAAAATTCCTAATACTTCCTGCTTTGTCCAGGAGCTGCATTTGATTTTGCTTGTATTCCATTGGGGAGGAGGGGGGGGGGGGAGAATCTTCTCAGGATTCTGTTCATTGCGCTGCTCCAAGGCTTCAAACACATTCGGGAGAATTGCCTTCGGCATATCTTCTCCCATAGTATGAAGATGGACAACTCTCCTCTGGTTTTAAAGACCGTGCTTGGGAATTGTTTAGAAGCTCCTGCCAATGCTTCTCCTCCAGTCCGCCTTAACACATAGCTACATGTCTTACTGATACTGGTGTGAGATCTCTGTACGCTGCTCATTAACTTTGAACCGCATGTGTTTTTCTTGTGTGGTTTGTACACTGTAATTATTTTATTGTCTAATAAAACCCCCTTGTAAACCAGGTCTCAGTCTCAGTGGTTAAATAATAAAAGTGGATTTAAAACAAAGAAATCCCATTTGAACTGTGTTATGTGGCTGAACTCCTGACTGTGGGATATGCTGCTTTCTGTCTGTAGAATAAGAAAAGCACGGTTGAAATGACCGACCCCCCCCCCCCCATATCTGTATTTCTTTATGGCATTCGTCACCGTGGCCCGTGTAGGCAGGGGCTTGTTGTTTACAGGTGTGAGTGTGCTATTCACAGCGCAGATGTACATTGCTCTCAGGTGCCCTGGAGGGTAATGCTATTCACTCTGGATCCCTGATTGGAAGCAGTGCTCTGACAGAGGCTTGCCACCCCAGATCAGCCAGCGCACGGGTGAGCATGGGCAAGCCGAGCTAACCACATTCACTCCTAATGAAGGAGCTGTTTCACTGGCACAAAGGTCCTGATTCTTCAAAGCTTAGCTGGAGCACAGCAGGGGAGGGCAGGGGTCTGGCCCCTCTGCCAGGCAGGAGAGTGGGAGGAGGGGGTGTTGCTTCATAAGGAGAACAGTAATAGTATGTTAAGAAAATGAGTACTTCTATTTGCAGAGAATCTTTAAAAAAGAGATGTAAGTGGTGAATAAGTACTGTTCTCCTCCTCCTCATGAAGTAACACCCCCTCCTTCCACTTTCCTACCTTGGATAAAGGTGTCTGCCAAATAAAATGAAATGTATTTCTCTTTCAGGGCAAACTACGGGCTTGAATTCTCCTGCCCTCGGGGGAGTCAGTCTCCTGTGCTCCAGGACCAGCCTGGCTCTGCTGCTGTTCACCTCTGCGTCCTGCAGTACATCTGCTCAGGCTGCTGCCTGCCCACACGTGACGCCCAAAACGGCCAGCCTGACCGACCAGGTGTAGGCAGGGCAGAAAACAAGCTGGGACATCAGTGCCCAAGTGCTCCATTTACTGTCCGCTGGAAAAGATAAGCTATTCTTTCTGTAAGAAACGCAATAGTTGAATCATGACAGCCAGCAAGGAGAACAAACTTTGCATTTTCTTTGAACCACAAAAAAAAAAAAAAAAAAAAAAAAAAAGTACTTTATTGTCCACTTGGGGGCAGTCAGGTACTGAGAATGCAGGTTGTAGCAACGCAGAGGGGACAAGTGGCGACAGCATTTATTAAAGAATGCATGTATTAATTCTGAATCATGTTGTACTTTTAAAATCTGGTTATGTTATTGATTTCATAGAGAAACACTATTTACTTTAACAGAATGGGTTATGGGTTTATGTTATATGTGGTAAAATAGTGATTTTCCCTTTTTTCTTTGGACTGTAACCACTATCCGGTCTTGAAATCCTGCATGATCTAGATCAGTGGTGAACTGTTAGTAGATTTAAATCAGCATTTAATTCTGAACCTCCTGATGAATCATTGGGGGAAAGGTATGCTAGTTATTCCAAGTGCTCCCATTCTAATTTCAATGCTTTAATAAAAGTTCAAAATACTTAGACATACATTAGGAAAAATGTTTTTTATTATGCAGCAAAATAATAATGTACTCCCCAATACATAAAATTTCAGAATCAAATACACATTTAATGGTTTTTAAATGATCTAATGATTTACTTTTTCATAACTAGTTCTTTGCTGTTAAATGTATAAATGGTAACATACATACATTTTGCATTAATTAAAAATATAATCTGTGTAAATTGGAAACATGTGACTGCAGTCATTTTCCCCCCTTTACACCACAAGCTACCCTAGATATGAAAGAAACACACACTTACACAATCGTTATGTACAAAACGCACCGATCCACAGTGCAACAACTCATAGGAAAACATGCCCCTCCCCTAACCCCAACACAGCAGGCAATACCTTTTAAATCACTACCCTATCACAGAAATGCGTAGCAACAATACAAAACGCCATGTAGAAGGAATTAGAGAGTTATACAACTTAGCAATAGTTTAGAAGAAGTTTATACTTTATATTGTCTTAAAAAGGTGGCTCAATGAACTTTAAAAAAAAAAAAAGAAGAGGACCAACAAAACAGCAGGACGGGAAGCGGGGGTTTGACCACCTCTTAAAGGACGAGCAGCTTCAAAATATTCATTTTTGTGATGTTAACACCCATCCCATCCTCAATACTGAATTCAGATATTTCTCTCTATATCACAAATCTACCAGATCACTGATGAAAGCTACTCAGTACCTGAATGCACCCTTGATGAAGGCGGCAAGTTGTAAGATCACTATACCAGGCTATTGCTTTGGAATAGGTCACTATGCCAGGCTACTGCTTTGGAATAGGTCACTATGCCAGGCTATTGCTTTGGAATCGGTCACTATGCCAGGCTATTGCTTTGGAATCAGAAAGTTATCAAAAAGGAGCTGGCAACTTGCATTTGACAGGCAAAGACAATGCCAGGTGAACACTGAAGCTGCTGAACTCAGAACCAGTCAGGCTGTTTGCATACATCGTACAGACGTTAAGGAAATCGATTTGGAGAATTCCAGGTTCTACACCTTGACTGCATCCTTTATTCGTTTTACACGACCCCTCTGCCAACAGCACCAAAACGAATCCACACACAGAGGACAGGTACATTGGAAAACTCTTGGGACATCACTTTTGTTTCTATACAAGTACTGTATCATCTCACTTTGTAACACTTTTCTAAATCAACGCCTAGTGAGAGCTTTAACATTCAACTAGGAACAAGTTCAGACCACTGCAAAGCAATCCACTACTAGGACGGCTAAAAACTGTTAGCTGAAAAGGCATTTTTACTTCCCCCTGAATTGTTCAATGAATGTGGGTTCTTACTGGATGTAGTACATGTTTTTTTGAAGGGAAAACATTATTTGTGAGCTTAGAGATTCTACTGCCTATAAACAGTAACAGGCTGTACAGAGTGAACTGCAAGACAAACACAAGCAGCATGAGGTAATGAAATATACACCCTGTACTCCAACAGCAATGAGAAGACCTGCGACGGAGCACAGGCACAGCGGGGTACAGTAACCATCTTCGTCTCAGGTCAAGCACCACTAATGAATTTTTCAAGCTCTCTACACTAACATCACGTGTTATTGCTTAAAAATCCCAGCTCTGGTCTCACCTTTCTATACAGCAATGTTTATTTATTTAAATCGTAAGAGACAGATATAATACAGTTAACACTCATTTTAGAAACATTTGAGGGAACCAGCAATGCTTAATGTCAAAACCCAACGTATAATAATTAAGTGCAAAGATTGCAATAGTTTAAGTTACGGTTTTAGTGGTTGCCCAGCATACTCCTTTCCCATCTGATACAGAATCAGAGAGTACTCACAGCAGTGACCTAATGGAACCAGCAAAGGACCCTGCACGCTTACAACCAGTAGGTTACATCTGACAGCTTGGCAGGACACGGCAGGACACTGTGTAGCAGATGGGGTGAATCAGAACAAAATACTAACGTGTCACGTAAACAAAGACCCCTATCCCCCGTCTCCCAGTC
>NC_054553.1:3205000-3284973 GCF_017654505.1 Polyodon spathula | reverse complement strand
AACAGATTCCTAATTGACTTTCGTGTCTGAGTGTCAGTGACCTGCTCATTGGTACCTTGTCATGACGTTCCGTTCCACATGCTGTGGATGTGTACTCTGATAGGGTGCTGACCATGGTTCACATCCATGACGGTGGGGTCCGTGTTCCTGACACACCTTGTTTTGTGTGTTGCAGTTCTGAGGAGCCCAAGACCAAGCTGCCCATCACAGTGTCCCAGTCTCTCAAACAGGCTCTGGAGAAACTGCGGGTATCCGAGACCAACGAAGCTGCCCAGAAAGGTACTGGTGTTTCAGCCAGCGCCTTCATTACTCCATTCAATCGCATCACATGCTTGACCCTTGCTCAAAGCGTTGTTAACATTTATGTCAGCTGCCAGATCTTAAATATTTCATTGTTTTCAAGCGAGTGTCAGTTTCACCTCCAGGGTAATCTGCCAAGCAGAAAATCTATGTGATGGTGTCGTTAGCGCTGGAGAACCCCGCTGTTGATTTTCAAGTCCACCCCACAGCTATAACCCTTCCCTCACTCTCTTTGCAGACAGTAATCTGGTGATCCCTGGAACCAGGTGCAAGAACTCAGGCTGCAAGACGGTATGATTGGGAATCCCATATATGCTTCAAGTTCTCAGCTATTATTTGGGTCATCATTTGAAAACCGGTGCGATACGGCCCAAATAAAGCCCTGATGTTAGACGACTTCTCTGTAACGCATTGGACTCCGGTCTAGGTTTGCCAGTTTGAATGACAGCAGTTCTTGGTTTGTTTCCTCAGTCTTACGCTGGTCCCGAGACAAACGCTGAGGCCTGTATCCATCACCCCGGGGCCCCTGTCTTCCATGAAGGGTACGACGGCTCTTCAGCTTTCAAAAATAACCAGTGCTAATCAAGGTGGCTTCTTTTCCCTTTTTGTTCGGATGGTTAACCTGATGTGTTTTCTTGTCTTTTCTAGGTATAAATACTGGAGCTGCTGCTGTATAAAAACCATCGACTTCAATGCCTTTCTGGATCAGAAGGGCTGCACCACTGGCAAACACACCTGGGTCCAGAAAAAGGTACTTCAGCCTTCCCACATCCTTCACTTTCTTCCCGTCTAGGGGTGATTTCTGCTTTGTTTCCACTGCCTTTCCCCAGGTGTAACTCAGCTGGACGGTCTGGGTCAGGTGTAGCTGGAGGGCGTTTCTACTGACGTTCAGCTGTACCTCAGCTACACCTCAGACAGCGCAGTTTCGTATCTCATACCCAGTGGGGTCAAGCTGTGCTGTGCGGAGGTGGGTCATTGAAAGCCGTGTGTTAAAGAGACTGTTTGGGGCAATTGCGGCTGTAAGCGAAGGCTGTGGTGAAAACTAACCAGAGTGACCAAACTTGTGACCAAACCGCGTTGTGACCAAACCGCATTAATAAGACTACTGACAGCCGTGTAAAGACCAAAAATAAAAACAGCCACTCATGCTTGTTCAACTTCGCCCATCTTCTCTTATTTGCATGTATTCAATCAATCCCACAATCCAACGTGACAGTTTATTGCCGCACTACTACTTCCTGGGTCAGCGATACCTGACACCATCTTTAACTACACCTCGCTCAGCTATACCTGGGAAAAGGCAGTGGAAACGAGGCATTATAGATCCAGTTATTCACAATACCACACACAGTGGAAACACAGTGGTAGATGCCCCAGTGCAAGCTCAGATGCCCCCCTTTTCTGTCATAGAACAAGAAGATGGTGGCGTGCCGGCATGATTGGCACCAGACGGGCAGCCAGGTGGTGATCACAGTGTATGCCAAGAATGCAGTGCAGGAGCAGTCGTACGTCGAGGCCAACCGTACCATGGTGGGTGGTTATTCCAAACGTTGTCAAATAAACAAACCTTACTGGATATGTAGAGTGTATTATAACTTAACATTGTAACATAACCAGTAATTGAATTCATTTTGCTAAGACAAAGTCAAATTTGGATAGATTGCCTTATCTGATTGCCCTTTACTGTAACATATAGAAATGGTACATCTCTTATTAAGTAAATGTGATGTTATAAAAGTATGGGTTTTTAGTGCCTTCTACAGCAGCCCTGTGTAATGTGGATCCTGAGCTCTCTCTTTCCTTTTGCTTTCTCAGCTGACCATTCACATCCAGTTTGACGGGGACAAAGTGTTTCACCAGGAACTTCATCTCTGGGGGGTCAGTATTCATCTCATAGGCTGACTTCTGTATCAATGTCTGTCTGCCTGCAAAGGCTGTACTGTTTTTAAAACAGTGTGATTTCCAAAAGGAGATTTTCAATACCTTTTTTAAGAACCTTATGCAGTTCGCTACCCATTTTGAGAATTAAGAATCCTAGACTCTGCAGATGTCCTAATACTGACCAGACACCAGCAAGCTGACACATATTCCCCAGCAAGAAAACCAGCCTAAAAGTTATTGCTAGTGCCACGCCAGGAGATCACCGCCTGTGTTCTTGTCTCCCCTGCAGGTGATCAGCGTGGAGCGCAGCGCTGTGAAAATGGTGCCCTCCAAGGTGGAGCTGACCCTGGGCAAGGCGGACGCCGTGTCCTGGGGCAAGCTGGAGGACCCGCGGGCGCGGGCGGAGCAAGCGAGCGAGAGCGTGGAGGAGAGCGGGCCCAGCGAGGAGGCCAGGCCTGTCTGGGACGACTCCGATGACGACATCAGTATCAGTGACTCTGATGAGGAGTACACGAAATAGCACCCCCGCTTTCCTTTGACCCCATTGTCTCCTTTCCATTACCTAATCTACACCCTTAACTAAATATACTGTAATTGCTAGAAATATCTTTTCCCACCCCATTTCTATACCGTCCAGCAATACCATTACAAGAGTCATTATTATTAACACAGTAACCTCAACTGCACGACTACATGAATAATTAATGACAACGACAGAAATACCAGTGCTGTGTGTCTGTAGCCAAGGATCTTTATACTGTTGTGCTTCTGTAAGCCTGAATGAATGACTGGACGGGCAATGTCCACATCGTACTGCATACCTCTGTTCACTGGAATTCTAAAAAAATATTTGTTGACTAGAACGCTGGCCTTGTTTGCAGTTATTTAAAAGGCTGCTTGCTCATAAACATTTAGAATACACTAGTAGCTAGTATAAATCTTTAATCGTTGAGATGTACTGGTTTGAAGACGATGGTGCCTGCTTACTTTTCACTTGCATAGAGATCCCAAGTTCATAGCGTCCAAATCAGTGGGTGTAACAGTTTTGGGGAAAATCAATTCTCATATCTTCTTTTAAGAGAGAGAGCTAAAAACTGACGCAAAAAAAATAATAAAATAAAATAAAAATATAAATCTAAAATGAGTGATCCTGAGTGCAAATGCGTGAGACCTGACATATCCGCAAGCCCGTGGGACTGTCCGTGCCAGACTGCTGGGTTCAGGGTGCGAAGTCGTGACGCTGTGACTGAAACCGTGTCTCGGAGGCACGTGACACAAGAGAACCCAACTTCATAGGAACTGAATGCAAACAAACGAGTGGACAAGTCTGCTTTCACACGATTCTGAACAAAACGATACGAATAGACGTGCAATAAACGATTCACGAGTAGGAAATCGATCATGACTGCATTACGGGACACGCCAACGCTTAATTTGAATAGTTTTGCTTATAGGCTACTTCACAAATTCCTGCATATAAATCATTCAGTAAACCTTTGCCAGTGTCCACTTTCTCCACTTACAATTTTTAACATACAATATATTATGACTGCACTTAGGTAAACAAATCACTTTGCTAGCCAGTTTAACGTCAACATTCAGGACTGAAGGACGTTAATCGACTGCAAACTAATTCCAAACCGTCTTGCAATATATTTATTGCATTGGAATTAACACAATATATTAAAAGCAATTAACAATTAAATACAAACGCTGTTCAAATATGTCTTTTTTGTCTTCTGTTATTTTTTTTGTGACAATATGTTTTCTTGTTACTGTTAATAAATAAAAAGGTTATGCATTAAGTCACGTTTAGTCATTATCTGAATCGGAATGCACTGTGCACGTCAAAAAAAAAAAGGGCTTGGACTGCCACTGAAGTGAGCAACGTTCATGATCACCCAATGACATTAGGATTTTCCTTCTGCTTCGGGAATCCCCGACTACAATCGCGAATCTCCATTGACTGTCCCGTCACTGGAATATCCCTGTCTCAGGATCTCCGACTCCACTCGTCTGCAGCCTCGTGAATTTCCGTAAACACTCGGCTTTTGTCGTACGGGAAGGGGCAAGCCTTCGCTGTGAATGATGCCGCTGGAAAGATGGCCGCTTTCGGGATGCTAAGTTGCGAACACCGGCCCCTGAAGCGGCCAAGACTTGGGCCTCCCGATGTTTATCCACAGGACCCCAAGCAGAAAGAGGTGAGGTGCAGGGAAACTGGCTTATTTGCCGATGGGGAGTGGACGCGGAACAGGGAGAATAACTGACCGGCTTGGGAAGGGAGCTTGCAGGATAGTCCGAGGATGAGGTGTGGGCCTGCTGTTGAGCTTCACTTAGAAACAATAACAATGCAAATTATACAAACCTTGTATTTCTAAATAAACTAAAAGCGTTTAAACTTAACAGTCTTAAACCAACAGCACTGGATTCAGTTACCATACAGTACCTTCCATTTCACGTCGCATCAGTGAGGGTAAACAGAAATAAACCTTGAATATAAATAATGTTTTATTTAGAATTGTTATAACATTTTAACTGTATCACAGAACACTTCCGTTGCATTAAACGTGTACTAAAAATAACAGCTGTAAGCTGTCTTAGCTGTTGCAATGCCCGATCTCTTGCGAAACGATGTAAACATATTCATTAATATTCACTGACGATGTAAAACAAATCCTAATTTACAAACGCATCCACGTAAATATTTATTAGCATGTCATTGTCTCATGTTTTTAAGCCATAGTCTAATTCATCAGAAAACCAAACAACTAAATTCTAGAGCCCATTACTGGTTTATAGAAGGTAAGCCTGACACAATTTTTATTTTAGCTTTGCCTAATAAACCTGAAGCCTACCATAATTCTGTATATGTGTAGCTGCCCCTGTAGTTTTAGATAACTTCATAATGTAATATAGACCCTAGAACATTGTTAGTATTACAAAAACACATGTCTTGCTTTCCTGAGGGTCAAGAGAGATTTAACTAAGCATTAGCATTCTCACTGCATCATACACCCAGACTGAGAAAGTGGCTAGCAGGTCAAAGACTACCTGCTTTTGTTTGATAAAGTTTAGTGCACCAGCATAGTGCCAGAACGTAAATGCAGCGTTTAAGGCAGAGAGCACCACCCTGCTCCACTCAAGCATATGTGGAGTAAAGGTGCCCACATTGATAGAATAAGCATTAATACACCAGTGGGGTGCAGAATGTGTTTTTGTATCTCCAGTGTAGCTCTTGAAACTTAACATTGTTTTTTTTCGTTTCCAGGATGAGTTGACAGCACTGAATGTGAAACAGGGGTTCAATAACCAGCCGGCAGTTTCGGGAGACGAACATGGCAGTGCGAAAAATGTCAACTTTAACCCCTCCAAGGTAAAAAAAAAGGCTCCCCATGCTTTATTGTGTGCGTGTCGCAGTGAGCGTGTAAATGTGCCATCAATGCTTTAGCTTTAATGACACCATGCCTGAATTAGATTACCAGGTTGTGTAATCTCCCTGTCCTGATTCTTTTGCATTGGATTTTTCTCTTTTGCAAATCTCAGTTGTTACCCAGATTCTCAGTGTGACCTCCTTTATATGTTCAGCATTTTGTTTCCTCTGCATTGTATTTTTTGGCTTGAACTGTTTTTAATATGAATCCTCTGAATTGCTGAACTAGGATTTCTTACCTTATTGCAGTAATAATGCCCATCTCATTCAAATGACCTCACTAGGCTTGGCATTCCTTGCTCAAAGTGCTTTGTTTGGCTTTTCTTGTTTGCAGATCAGTTCAAATTTCAGCAGCATTATTGCTGAGAAGCTGCGGTGTAACACATTCCCTGACACAGGCAAGAGGAAACCCCAGGTCAACCAGAAGGATAATTTCTGGCTGGTTACAGCAAGGTCCCAGAGCTCCATCAACAACTGGTTCACAGACCTAGCAGGAACTAAACCCCTCACACAGCTTGCTAAGAAGGTACAGGGATTCAGTTTGAATTGATTACTTGACCAGGGAAGAACCCATTTAGAGTAAAGAAACATGCACTAATCTCTTCTGTCACTTTTGACATTTTGACTGCTTTGTGTAGTGGGCTGGGTTCACAGAAACAGATCAGCACTAATCACTACAGACTATGTATCCTCCCACAATGTCTGTAGCTAAGCTGTAGTAAAGTATTTCAAGATTAGTGCTGATCAGGGTCTGTGTAACCAGCCTTGTTAGTGTATTTATTATTTTATTTTTTTTGCAAGGGCTTTGATTGCAATGCATGCAAAAATGTGGGCAGATTCCCACCTTCTCACTCTTGTTAACCTCTGTTTCATATCTTAGGTGCCGATATTCAGTAAGAAGGAGGAGGTGTTCGGCTATTTGGCAAAATACACTGTGCCAGTTATGCGGGCGGCCTGGCTAATCAAAATGACATGCGCGTACTACGCTGCCATCACTGAGACCAAAGTGAAGAAGAGGCATGTGATTGACCCCTGCATAGGTAATGTAAAGAAAAATGCATGTTTATGCAAACAGGAAAGGTACCCAATAAGCTTTGTTTACAAGACAACATTTGTAATATTTTAAGAGGTTCAGTTCTAGTTGGTTGATGCAAAAATATCCACTCCTGAAAAAATGGCATTGAATGAAATCCTTATAATTAAACATTTTGCTCATGGACTACCCAAGGGTATTACAGAGGGGTAGGTTTTGTATGAGGATACAATAATGTGTCATGACATTTTGGCATAAAAAAAGAATAATGGGGTGTTCTAGAAAGGACTGTATGATACTTTTCAGTGTACATTTTTCTGAAGGTCTCTCGCTGTCCCCTTGCAGAGTGGACACAAATAATCACCAAGTACCTCTGGGAGCAGCTCCAGAAAGTTGCTGAGTTTTACCGGCAGTCATCCAGCCAGGGCTGTGGGTCTCCACTACCGGCCACACCAGTGGAGGTGGAGACTGCAATGAAACAGTGGGAGTACAACGAGAAACTGGCCATGTTCATGTTCCAGGTGAGCGCAGCGCCCTCTGTGTGCAGACTGACACTATTGAATAGCTATAGTGATGCAGGTAACAAAATGACACTGAATTACACCTTACTTCTCATTTTTGTGTCCTTTATCTATTCATTATCGCCAGGTCTGTGGCTGTGAAAGCTGCTTTGGCCAGTTTAGCATTTGTTTTTCTTTGTAAGGCTGATATACTCTCCTTACAAAATATCTGTCAAAGTGCACTTGCTCTGTGTGTGAAAGTTCTTTCTCAGAATATATATTGTCTCTGTGCCTGGTGCTGACTGTTTCTGTTTTTTCTGTGTGTCTTTCAGGACGGCATGCTGGACAGACATGAGTTCCTGACCTGGGTTCTCGAGTGCTTTGAGAAGATCAGGCCTGGAGAGGACGAGCTACTGAAGCTGCTCCTGCCCCTCATGCTGCAGGTAACCGTGGGAAAACACTCAACCCGAATAAACTTAATATAGAAACAGCATGGAATAAAAAATGGAAAAGAACTGGAATTCTAATATAGGCAGTTTTAGTCCACCAGGTGGCAGCAAAATCTTTTTTGTAACTAGCAGGATTGCAGTAGACTTGCAGTACATCCACATCATTGGACCATTTCATGTTTATTTGCTGGATTGTTTAATGTTTGCAGTGCATTTTATAGTCCCAAGCAAAATAATAACGCCCCTTACCTTTCCTGTGTTTCTGCAGTACTCTGGCGAGTTTGTGCAGTCTGCCTACCTCTCGAGGCGGCTGGCCTATTTCTGTACTCGCCGGCTAGCGTTACTACTGAGTGATGGGAGTGTGGGACCAGGACCGGGAGGGCACCAGGCCCACGGGATCTCAGCACAGCCCGGGAACGCTCTGCCACAGACGCCAACCCCTCAACCTGCTGGGGGGAACCAGCCGCAAACTCCCTTCACTGACTTCTACATCTGCCCGCAGCATCGGCCTCTGGTCTTTGGACTTAGCTGCATGTTACAGGTGGGACTCCCTTGCCCAGTGCCTCATAAAAAGGCTATTACATTTTTCAACTAGCTAAATTAAAATGCCTGAGCCTGGATGCGATCTATCCCTGGATTGTGTCATTACAGACTATATATCCTCCCACAATGTCTGTATTGCTCAAAAGTGTTCTTTCTGTGTCCCTGGCTCTAGAGTATCGTGCTGTGCTGCCCCAGTGCTCTGGTGTGGCACTACTCCCTAATGGACAGCAGGAACAAGACTGGTTCGCCTTTGGACCTGCTGCCCATAGCACCGTCCAACCTGCCCATGCCAGGTGGGAACACGTCCTTTACACAGCAGGTCAGTCTTGCGGGATTATCAGATGGGAATGTGGCTGTGTGTGTTTTCATGGGTGTGTTGTGTGGGCTGTTTTTCACAGTATACCTGCCCTTATTTCCCAGGTCAGAGCAAAGGTTCGAGAAATTGAGGAGCAGATCAAAGAGCGTGGCCAGGCTGTGGAAGTCAGGTGGTCGTTCGATAAGTGCCAGGAAACCACAGCAGGTAAAGAGGGTCTTCTCAGGAGATATCCTCGTGTTGCGAGTTATAAAATCAGTGGAATCAAATTCAGTGCCACAGTAATGGGATGTAAAAGTGACACGTGCAGCAGTCATGGATGCCATGTTTTATTCTCATGTTAGGGTTCACGATTGGACGCGTCCTGCACACACTGGAGGTCCTGGACAGCCACAGCTTCGAGAAGTCTGACTTCAGCAACTCCCTGGACTCCCTCTACAACCGCATCTTTGGCGCGGGCCAGAGCAAAGACGGTCACGAGGTGAGACTGAGCTCTTTCACACATGTGGCATACTTCTATAGGGATAGGGATTGAAGCGATGGTTATACAACAGTATGCACAAGAAACATAATCCATAAATACAGTATTTTTGTGGTTTGAATTTTGTTCTCAAACTTAAAGCACTACAGCTTTGTTATAGCGCTATCAGATAATGGCAAGTAGTTGGATGGGATTTTAAAATAACTATGGTATAGTTCTACCATGTTTTCACAAAGGAACTTTGGGGTCGACAGTAATTAGTATTAGGAAATGAAGGGCTACCCTGCAAAATAAACCTTGCTCTGTTGATGATTAGTGACTTGTCCGCAGATGTCCCCGGATGATGACGCGGTGGTGACCCTGCTGTGCGAGTGGGCGGTGAGTTGCAAGCGGTCTGGGCGACATCGAGCCATGGTGGTGGCAAAACTCCTAGAGAAGAGGCAGGCTGAGATCGAGGCTGAGGTAAGCAGAGGCACCTCTCCTAGCTGGGAGCTCATTTCAACACCATGTCATGAAGCAAAAACAGCAAACCGTATCTGATGAACTGTGTCTGGGACCTCTCTATGAAGAAACACCAAATGGTTTATTCAGTGCAAGAAGTCAGTGAGACACTAATAGCATACCTTATGACTAGCAATGTAAGAATGTTGTATACAAACTGATATGCCAGATCAGTCATAACAAGTAGTAATACAGCAGTAGTTTGATTGAAGTTCTTCAGGCCAAATAGAACTGCTCTTTTGGTGGTAGTTTTACACTACAGTCCAATGTAATTGGTAACACTTGTGATGTACTTTAATTATATATAATTTGTGCTCCCTAGCTGTGTAATGGTTTTTGTGTATAGAGTTGTTGCACAGTGGTCTCTGTGTTTCTCCTTGTAGAGGTGTGGGGAGTCTGAAGTTGTGGACGAGAAGGGCTCTGTTTCCTCAGGATCGCTTTCTGCTGCTACCCTGCCAGTCTTCCAGGACGTCTTGTTGCAGTTCCTGGACACACAGGCTCCCACACTCAGTATGTTATCTAACGCAGAAGGTTTAAACCCATGGCTTGTGAAATTAAGACTAACTTTGGTTTCACTGTTAAGCGGCTGATGGTATGGCAAAAATATACAGTGTGTCTTTTATACCACTGTAATTCAGTCCTGATCTGAAGTCAATTCTTGTAAGTAGTTTTTAAAATGTATTTTGTGCTTTGTCTCTCTCTCTCTCTCTCTCTCTCTCTCTAGCTGAGCCAGGGAATGAGAGTGAGCGTGTGGAGTTCTCAAACCTGGTGCTCCTCTTCTGTGAACTCATCCGGCACGACGTTTTCTCGCACAACATCTACATGTGCACGCTGATCTCGAGAGGGGACCTGGCCTCTGACTCCCACCTTCCCCGCCCCCGCTCCCCCAGCGAGGAGCCCGCTGACGAGTCAGACCGCAAGGAGCAGGAGGCTGGAGCTGGGGGTGGGGGCAAGATGGAGGTACTGACTCGCAATGCCCGTGCTTAAAACGGACAGATTCTCCTGCCCTTTATTTCTATTCTGCAAATTAAAGTAGTATATCAAAAAATCTTTAAAATGAAAAGCCAGATCAACATGTCTCTTTATTTTACTTTTTTTTTTTCCTCCTGCCAGGATGCTGGCCTCTCAGAGTCAATGGAAATTGATCAGAACTCCAACGCCATTTTCGACGATGTAAGTTATTGCAGAGGTGTCAAAACAAGGTTAAGTGTCTATGTATTGGTAACAAGAATCAAGGCAATAACCCCCTATACAGAAGTTGTGCAAACACTTAACAGCAATGGGATTTAGCCAAACAGTTTTGGATGTACTTGATCCTGCATGATCCTCTTGCAAAGCATCTTCGTGATGTAGTCCTGTCCATTTGAAATTGAAGCCCTTCCTCCCCCCCCTATCAGAATTGATTCATATTACAATTCTTATGAAGGTGCAGGCTAATTTTATGCCTTGGTAACCCCTTTTGAGTCTAACTGGATCAGTCTGCTAGGATTCTTTGTTCTGTATACAGTGTTTTTTTCTGCAGATTCCTGAATGATGGTTTGTATCTCCCTCTCTCCCCCTTTTCATTCAGATGTTCTCTCCTCCGATGCACTGTGAGTCCAAGGGCAGCCCCTCCCCGGAGAAACCCAACTCAGAACAGGATGGGAAAACTCTGGCCAAGGACAAGGGCCCCGACCCGGCATTCCCCCTGGTGTACGAGCTGCCTCGGCACATCCAGTACGCAACGCACTTCCCCATCCCCCAGGTAAACGCTGCCAGCTTGAATTCCCAAGTACTATAAAAACCATCTAATCTGTAGTTTTGCTGTGTTGTATGCTGACTGCCGAAACTGCTCCACACTCAGTAGGACTTATATTCTTCTCATATTTGGAGTTGAGCTTTGTGCACAATTAATATGTGATACTGTGTTCGTGTGCACACAACCACCTTCCTCCAAATTTCAAACGTGTGGGTTTGAGACTTGCATTGGAGAATGGCTTAATAAATAATGGTCAGCCTAATAGAAACTCTAAACCCTGTCACAGCTGTTTTCATCATTCATATTTATGTGTTCCACTGAGCTCCTATTACCCATTTTATTCCTTACAGGAGGAGAGTGCCAGCCACGAGTGTAACCAGCGATTAGTGGTTCTATACGGTGTGGGGAAGCAGCGAGACGAAGCGCGGCACGCCATCAAGAAAATCACCAAAGATATCCTGAAGGTGCTGAACCGGAAAAGCACAGCAGAAACTGGTGAGTCGAGCTGTTTTTCACATGTAGGCACATTAGGCAAAGGAACTGAACCGTGTCACATGATTTTGTCTTATCATCTGCACAGAGCCTATAGCTGTTAGTTAGTGAGCCGTAAAACATGCAGAAGCAAAGATATTGTGTACCTGACTAGTCTGAACATCTGTAACCCAGGGTGCAGCTGTTTAAGGTTTTTTATAGAAGGAATAGAAAACAACTACTCATCACTCTACACCTGTAGTAATCCTTTGTCAGTAGAGGGCGTCCTTCACACACCCGCTTGGTAATTGAATTCAGAAGGTGGAGAGGCTCAGGCTTATAATTGGCAGGAATTTGAAACGCTGCCAGCAGATGTTACCGTTCAGGCTAGAGAGATAAATTGAGTGCTGATGATAGTAAACTGGACGGCTTATGAGATCCAGACTGGCAACCTGTTAACAATTTTCAGGAGACTTGTTTGCAGCTTGGGCCTGTCTGATCTCTAGTCTGGTAGCTGATCTCCTGCCGAGGCTGTGTTCAGGAGGACCCTTGGAGGGGGGTTGTCCTTGAAGTCTTTTATGCCCTTTTTCTAGTTTTGTTGTTCTCAGACCTATGGCAACTGGTTTTATCACAGATAATGTGTATTGACTCCAGCACAAATTGGATGATGAGTGGTGGTGTGTGTTTTTTTTTTTTAATTGACCAAATTAATGTCATGCATGCTCATTCTTGTGGTGTTTTGTGATTTGTTTTCTCTTGCAGGGGGTGAAGAAGGACAGAAGCGGAAGAGGAATAAGCCCGAAGCTTTCCCTACGGCGGAAGATATCTTCTCCAAATTCCAGCATCTCTCCCACTTCGACCAGCACCAGGTCACCTCTCAGGTAAGAGACACACACTTGCCCTCACCTTGGCTTCCCACTGCTTGCAGCCTGAATGTTCTGGGATGGGAGCTGTTTTTTTAAAGTTTCCTTGTTCTGTGTGCTTGGCAGGTGTCTCGAAATGTCCTGGAACAGATCACCAGCTTTGCCTTAGGGATGTCTTACCACCTGCCACTGGTCCAGCACATCCAGTTCATCTTCGACCTCATGGAATACTCCCTCAACATCAGTGGCCTCATTGACTTTGCCATTCAGGTACCTGGCCCTCTGCTTGTGAAAGGTCCTGGCCTGCCAGTGTCCCGCGGTCTAGCACTGGACAGCCCCCTGTGAGCTTAAAAAACATAAACCCCACACCCTTTGTTGTAAAACTACGAGTAGAAAATAGTTTCTGAAAATGCCTTTTATCAATGTAATGTCTAACCCTCGACAGTGCTAAATTTTGAAATACTGAAAGAAAACAAAGACAAACGTTTTGACCTGAAGTCTTCAGCGTCTTCAATGCTGAAATTAGTTGCGATTCATATTCTTATCGGTGGATGATGTGGGACAATACAAATGGAACCAGCACCTCAGGAACCCAGTGGTTTGTGTCTGATTGCCCTGCTCTGTCTCTCTCTCTCTCTCCTGGGCAGCTGCTGAACGAGCTAAGCCTGGTGGAGGCGGAGCTGCTGCTGAAGTCCTCCAGCCTGGTTGGCAGCTACACCACGGGGCTGTGCCTGTGTATCGTGGCCGTGCTTCGGAGGTACCACTCCTGCCTCATTCTCAACCCCGACCAGACGGCACAGGTCTTTGATGGGTGAGCCTTGCATCTCCTCTTCTTTATTGCACTTCACAGGCCCAACCTTTTCGTAAATCTGTATCCCAGTCTGATTCTGTCTGGGGAGTCCTGTGTGACCTGGTGTGTCAGTGAGTGATTACGCTGTGTGGCGCCCCCTGCAGGTTGCGCATTGTGGTGAAGCATGGAGTGAACCCTGCAGACTGCTCCTCGGCAGAGCGCTGCATCCTGGCCTACCTGTACGACCTCTACACCTCCTGCAGCCACCTCAAGAGCAAGTTCGGGGAGATCTTCAGGTAAACAAGGAAAGAGAGTCTGCAGAGAGAAAATATTCATTTCATTCAAGTCACTGCTTTCAGTATCATATGCACATTTTATCATTTTGTGTATTGATTTATTACGTTATTGTCACTGTTAAGGTTAGAACTCTGACATATCCAGTAGATTCAAGCATTAGCAAGTGTAAACTGTAACTAGCCATGTGTGTGTAAGTGCAGTATCTGATGTGTCTTTGTATCCGGACAGTGATTTCTGCTCAAAGGTGAAGAACTCCATATACTGCAACATTGACCCCTCAGACTCGAACATGCTGTGGGACCCTGAATTCATGATCGACACCATCGAGAATCCCTCGGCTCACAACTTCAGCCACTCCATGGCAGGCAAGATCCTGAACGACAACCCGGCCAACCGCTACAGCTTTGTGTGCAATGTGCTCATGTACGTGTGTGTGGGCCACCACGACCCAGAGAGGTAAACGCACTACAAAATGTTCAAGAGTTCTTTTGTCTCTTGATTTGCTTGAAATTATTAGTATGGTGTCTAGCTTAAGGGTAATTCAATTTTTAGTAATCAGGTTTTTTTTATTCCCATTAATTGCCGGTTTTTTGTTTTTCATAGTTGGAACTTTCCTGCTCAAACGCTTTTTTTTCTGCTTTTTTGGTTTTCATATTTAAAACACTCCTGCTGGGACACTGTACCTTTTCTGCTTTTCACATCAGAAATGTAATTTCTGATAATATGATTATCGATAATAAAGACTAAAGTAATTATTGGTAAAACCCTGATAATAGATTATTGTTCCGACCCTAGCATAACCCCTGCCGGTCTTTCGCTCTCGTTTTGTTTCCTGGACAGAGTGAATGACATTGGGATCCTGTGTGCAGAGCTCACTGCCTACTGTCGGTCCCTGAGTGCAGAGTGGCTGGGCGTACTCAAGGCCCTCTGTTGCTCCTCCAACAATGGAAACTGTGGCTTCAACGACCTGCTCTGCAACGTGGATGTAAGGACCCCTCTCAGGTCTCCAGAAATGTATACAAGGGAGAGAGGATGATGAGCAGATCAGAGCTTGCGAAAGGATGTTAAATCCCTTTTGTGTATTCTGTGATTGACAAACATTTTCTAGTGTTCTAAACCATTATGTCAAGGCACCCCCCCCCCCCCCCCTGTCCAGAATTGAATTTTGCTTTTGAGGAAACCAACCCCATATTTAGACAATTTTGAAGCAAATAGTTTAAGTCCAGGGGTTTCTGTCAGAATAAACCCGTGCTATTAATTCATAGAGAATCCAGTCTGCAATGCTCCAGGCAACCCAGCATCTTTAGAAAAACTGAATTCATCACAGATGCATTTTTCAAGCATGGATTGACTGGTGTGCAACTGTTAGGCAAAAATAAATGTTATTGGTATCTTTTTAATGAGGTAGCTGTCACAGAAAACTCCCAACAGAAATCATTTCTCTTCCCCCCCAATCCACTCAGGTGAGTGATCTCTCTTTCCATGACTCCCTGGCGACCTTTGTTGCAATCTTGATTGCCCGCCAGTGCCTGCTGTTGGAGGATCTGGTCCGCTGTGTGGCGATTCCTTCACTTCTCAATGCAGGTGAGTGCTGCTTCGTCCAGGTTCTGTACTAGAGGTTCTGACTTCCTTCTGGTACGGCTGGCCGAGGGTCTGACTCTCGTAAGCATAGGAATATGTACAGTGTACAGGTGCTTTTTATTTTTAAATGTTTAACAATAAGGCTAAAGGGATCTCTGCAGCTGAAAGAAGGAATCTAGCCTCTTTTTCTACTAGGTTTTTCTGAAGTGCTGAAATACGAGCTTGAAGTAGTTAGAGCAATAGTCAGGAGGGAAGGCAGCTTGGTACCAGGTTACAACAAGGCTCTGTATATTAGATGCTACTTTTAATGTCAGTTGGGGGCTGGTGATGGGCTTCCTTTGATCTTTGCCTCCAGAGACTGTTCCACTCCTGGGAGCTTTGTTCTGTAGCCACTGAGCTGTCAGGCCTGGGGATTGAAAGCATCTTTTCCTACCTTCGATATCAAGGACACACTGAAAGGAGGGTTAGTGTGAGATGGAGGTTTACTGAAAGGAGTTTGAGATGTTGCCAGATGTGCAGGGGCCTCCTTAGGACTTGAGAATAGGGGATCGGCGAAGGGTATCAAATACTGTGATCTGGTGTTCAGAACTGAACTAGTTATACCTCAAGACTTGGAAGCAGTGTTTTGTAGTTATTTTGGGACTGGTTTCTCTGAATCATGCTTTCTTTCTCTGTCTGTCTCTGTCTGTAGCCTGCAGTGAGCAGGATTCGGAGCCTGGTGCCAGGCTAACCTGCAGGATTCTCCTCCATCTCTTCAAAACCCCGCAGCGCAACCCCTGCCATCAGGACAGCAGCAAGTCAGGTACGCTTGGTGGTATATCAATTCCACCTGCTCCCAGTATTTTAATCAGTGCTGTGTAAGTAAACAAGCACCGTCTCCTCCTTCCCCTTTGTCTACAGATAAGCCCTCGGTTGGTATCCGGTCCTCCTGTGATCGACACCTACTGGCTGCTTCCCAGAACAGCATTGTGGTGGGAGCTGTCTTTGCAGTCCTGAAGGCAGTCTTCATGTTGGGTAAGCGTCACTGTGACAACCAGCTTCTTCTTTTTAATCCCTGTTCACCTTGATATTAAGTATTACCACTTACAAGGTATTTAAGTACAAACCAATGGTAATAAGTGTACACTGTCTTGTTTTTAAATATGTGTGCATATTTGGTTCTGTGACAGGGAAGCCTGATAATCTGATAAGAGGACACGTTTTTGATTGGGAGAGGGTAGGGTGGGAGAAAAAAAAAAAAAATAGTCGTTCCTTAACTTCAAGTTGCTCAGAATAACCCTTTAGAGACGTACAGGTTGGGGACCCTCCTGACTCTCGCCCTCCTTCCTTCCTCTCGCTAGGCGATGCTGAGTTGAAGGGCTCGGGGTTCTCTCACCCTGCGGGGCTCGATGACATTACGGAAGATGACCTGTGCTCCAAGAAGACAGGTGGTCGCTCGGTCTCTATAGAAACGGCTAGCTTGGATGCGTACGCCAAGTACGTGCTGAAGAGTATCTGCCAGCAGGTAGGGCTGTGGGGGGGCTAGCAAAGCCGAGTCCTGTTACTTTAACTTTTTTTCTTTTCTTCTTCATCCTTGTTTTTTCCATCTTTAAGCATGCCCTGTTTTATTATTATGTCGTTTCAAACTCTTGCTCCATCAATGACAAACTGTTCTATCAGTGGAGCCTTTCATTTAACAGTGCCTCAAGAGTAGGCCTTGCTTTTGTTCACAGATCCTTTTCTCTGGCTTTTGTCTTACTATTAAAAAGCAGTGATGCAGTGGTTACTGGGCTTGTGCGCACACACAGTTGCTCATCTCCTTCCATGGCTTTCCTTTTTTTACTCACTCTCCTTCCCTCTGACCTCTCTTGCTGAAGGAGTGGGTGGGGGAGCGCTGCCTCAAGTCTCTCTCGGAGGACAGCAGTGCTCTGCAGGACCCCGTCCTCGTCAACGTCCAGGCCCAGCGCCTCCTGCAGCTCATCTGCTATCCGCACCGGCAGCTGGACAGCGAGGAGGGGGATAACCCGCAGAGACAGAGGATCAAACGCATCCTGCAGGTCAGCTACAGCCTCAGGGAGAAGCCATCAAGTCCTTTCTGCAATGGAGTATAGATTTTTAAACATAACTTGAACCATGTGATGCATGGAATTGTGTGTCAGTCCATTCCAACTTACTTAAATATCGGGGGAATATATATATTTTTCCCCCGATATTTAAGTAAATTGGAATGGACTGACACGCAATTCCGTGCATCACATGGTTCAAGTTATTGTAGTATATAATGACTAGAATTTATTGACTTGAGCTTTTGTATTTTGCAACCCACCACATGGCTGAATCGAGGGAAGTGAAGCTTAGTGCATCAGTACAGGAGCCAGAGATTTATAAGGTTGAGCGGAGTCAGTCATCTTTCCAGGCTCGGGAAGCAGAAACATTAGCTGAGCCAGTGAATAGAGATCCTGTGGAGACTGAGCAAAGGGAATAGATATTGTGTGTTCCTTATTTCATTTTTACTAGTAGATTTATGTGTCTGCGCTGTAGCATAATTCACTGTAAAGATTTACAAGAAGTATATATATTTAAGAAAAGGGCTTTCTCTTAGTCCTGATTTAAATGCTGTTTCTCTGCTAGCAATGATGGAAATTGATCCTGGGATATAGTTATTGAGTGAGAGACAGGTAACAGCTGCAAGGTTAGAGGCAAGGGGAAGTAGGTTTAAAGGGTTGTATGAAATTTGTTCCGTGGCTCCATTCCATTTTGCTGAGATGGGAACTTTTTTCAATGTGCTTTTAAGCTACATTTGTGTCTCCTACAGAATATGGATCAGTGGACCATGAGACAATCCTCTTTGGAGCTCCAGCTCATGATCAAGCAGAGCACAGGCAGTGTAAGTCAGCCTGCACTGGGGGGTATGGAGGTGGTTTTGCAGGCTCAGGGAGTTTTGGATGTAGCCTGCTTTATAGTAAAACGTGAAGCAGGCACGGGCAAGGGAGTGACTCCTAGTGGCAAAACTCATTGCGTTACACCAGTGATGATACACATCAGTAGTTACTGTATTTTCCCATTTACTTGTTTGCATTTTTTTCAGACTAACATTCTTCCCTCTAGTGATGCATGCATGCTTCTGAAGGATTCCTGTAGCAGTGCTGGAAGTAAGACTCTTATTACACAGCAGTTTCACCCATTCCAGTTTTTTACAATAAGCTTGGTTGACCACAGTGTGCAGGTAACAATCTCAGGTGTGTCTTGTAAAGCCAGGAATGGATCAAACTGCTATGCAATGAGAGTCTTCTTTCCAGCTCTGTGTAGTAATTTCCTAAATGGAAATGCAATTGAATAATAATCTCAGTGGAATTGGTGCATTGGTATTTATTTATTTCTGTATGGTTGCTCCAGGAGTTGAACTCCCTGCTGGAGAACATTGCGAAGGCGACTATCGAAGTGTTCCAGAAGTCAGCCGAGATGAACTCCAGTAACCCCTCTGGGAACGGGTCTGCAGGGCTGGGCAGCATCGGCAGCGCGGTGACAAACAGCAGCAACGCCAGCAAGCTAAAGCCAGTCCTGAGGTGTGTAACTCTGCTCTGCCTGACTTCAGCACTGCTGCTCCCCTGTGTTAGACTAACATTGTAAAGTCCTCCCTCTGGCATTTGTTTTATCTACAGTGCAAGACAGATCGACTGAAGTGCAACAGAGATTGACTGCGCATATTTGTGGACATTCACGAGGACAAGACCATCACTAAGGTTTTAACCCCCCTGTCTGTTTTAATTTCACCCCCCACAGCTCGTCAGAACGCTCAGGAGTCTGGCTGGTGGCCCCTCTTATCGCCAAGCTAGCCACGTCTGTGCAGGGCCACGTGCTGAAGGCCGCGGGAGAGGAGTTGGAAAAAGGGCAGCACCTGGGCTCCTCGTCCCGCAAGGAGAGGGACCGGCAGAAACAGAAGAGGTGAGTGACTCACACAAACACAATAATCGCTGCTGACTCAAACACACATGACCATCATATCACGTGAATGTGTATCCACAGATGTGTAGTTTATCCACAGCTGTCCATATAATGTATGCATTTTCACAATCTACCGCAACTGTAGGATAAGTCCCCTGTGATGACTAGGCCTGTAATTAAGTATCTCTTTTTTTTTTTTTTTTTTTTTTGGTGCAATTCCAGCATGTCTCTGCTGAGCCAGCAGCCCTTCCTGTCTCTGGTGCTGACATGCCTGAAAGGGCAGGATGAGCAGAGAGAGGGGCTCCTCACCTCCCTCTACAGCCAGGTTCAGCAGGTAGGGACGGGCTCTTCAAATGATTGGCAGCATGTAGAGTTTAGACTCTAATTGTAGATGGCAATGATAACATTTGAGTTCTTGCTTTTCAGATTGTCACCAACTGGCGCGAGGACCAGTATCAGGATGACTGTAAAGCCAAACAGCTGATGCATGAAGCCTTGAAGCTGCGGCTCAACCTGGTGAGGAGGGGGGCTGGGCTGTACAGAGGAGGGGTTATTTTCTTGAGGCACAGCAAAATTAGTCCTGGTGTGTGCTTCACGGCTGAGGAGGAGAGTTTGGCTTAGATGTTGTATACATGTTTCAGACTTTAATGTTTACAGCCAGTTAGTGTTGTAAAGAACCATTTTGCATAGTGGTTCCAAAACTTTAGTTTTTTTTTTTCTTTAAGAAAGCGGATTGCTTTATTTTGTCCTGCAGGTTGGAGGGATGTTCGACACAGTCCAGCGCAGCACCCAGCAGACCACCGAGTGGGCCGTCCTTCTCCTGGACATCATCAGCAGCGGCACGGTCGACATGCAGTCCAACAAGTAGGGACAGCTTTCCCTCTCCACTCCCAGTCATGGGTCTCTCCTGCCTTCATTGTGTTGTGTATGCCCTGTGTGTGAGAGAGCGAGAGAGGGGGAGAGAGATATTAGACAATCCTTGCTTTTGGGTCAGAACCTTTCCCATGTGTAAGACGCTGGTGGAGAGCAATTAAATAACCCAATCCCCCTCCTCCTTGTGCAGGATGTGAGTAACACGCTGCAATCGCCCAAGTGGTGGGTGTCATGTTTTTCTTTGATGTTTGTAAATGCGAAGCACCTGTCCTGTTTTTTTCCTTCTCCATGCAGTAATTTGTTCCCTTGTTTCCTCTGTTTCTGATCGGCCTGTATTTCTGCCCCCCAGCACTGCTGAATCTCTGTCTTTGTCTTCCAGCGAGCTGTTCACCACAGTACTGGACATGCTCAGTGTTCTCATTAATGGCACGCTAGCGGCTGACATGTCCAGCATCTCTCAGGGCAGCATGGAGGAGAACAAGAGGGCCTACATGAACCTGGTCAAGAAACTCAGGGTAAGGCGTTGGTTAATGCTTTGCAATTAATTTCATGTCAAGGCTGGTAGCTGGTGTATGGTAGTCATTTTTTAATGACTACCATTTTTTAGAATGCAACATTTATTCACTTTCAAGGATGGAATACCATTTTGAGCACACACAGGTTTTTCTATGGGTTTAATTAGACAAACCCTTGTGCTTCAACACACCGTGCATCTTATGTAGAAGTTACCATTTTATGTTTGCAATTGTGTATTTCCTATATCTCCAGTGTGAGGCACACAGGGCTGTTTGCGTGAAAAAAATTTCTTTAGGTCATAAATGGTTCTTTAAAGATGTAATTGTTAATTATGGACTTCCGGGGACGTTAGAAATGTAGTTAGTTGGAGTGGGAGTCTGGATTTATAAACTGAATTTATTGAAATCCATGTTTTTCCTCTTGCTTTCCTCCCACCCCAATAGAAAGAGCTTGGGGACAGACAATCGGAGAGCCTGGAGAAGGTGCGTCAGCTGCTCCCCCTCCCCAAACAAACCCGGGACGTAATCACCTGCGAGCCCCAGGGCTCCCTCATTGACACCAAAGGGAACAAGATTGCCGGCTTTGACTCGCTCTTCAAGAAGGAGGTGAGATACAGTGTAGACATACAGCACCTTTCATCGCACTGTCACTCACCATTACTGTGCTTTACTGTAATTGCTTCATGATGTGTAAAAACTGAATCTCTCTTTTTCCGCCCCAGGGTTTGCAGGTGTCGACGAAACAGAAGATCTCCCCCTGGGACGTGTTCGAGGGTCTGAAGCACTCTGCGCCGCTGTCCTGGGGCTGGTTTGGGACGGTGCGTGTGGACCGCAAGGTGACCAAGTTCGAGGAGCAGCAGCGCCTCCTGCTCTATCACACCCACCTGAAGCCCAAACCACGCAGCTACTACCTGGAGCCCCTGCCCCTGCCCCCCGAGGAGGAGGAGCCCCCTACCCCCGTCCCGCCCGAGCCAGAGAAGAAACCCATCGAGGCTGTCAAGCCGGAGAAGATCGCCCCCACCAACACAGACTCCAGCAAGAAGAAACCAAGCAAGAAGAAGCGCAGCCAGTCCACCAGTAAGACAGAGGTGAGGAACAGCTTGATCTGCATACATCAACTAAAACCAGGAGTAAAATAGTAGACGTACATAAATGCAGATGTATTCACACATCTTGACACAATCAAGTAATTATGACATTTCTTTTTACCTCATTAGGATTATGGTGCAAACACACAACGTGGACTATCCTATGGGGGAGGGATGCCACCAGACCTTGTGCATGCCCAGCCAGGGCACCCCTTCAACAGGATGGGGTACGTGCAACCCCCTATGGGGATGTACACACAGAACCAGCCTCTGCCAGCAGGTAACTTCTCAGGAACTTTTCTAAATAGTCTATTTGCAAATCTGTTTACAAGAGGCAGTGTCTCTTGGTTGGTTGCAGTGTGTATCAGGTGTGTGTTAACAAGGCTTCTTGGACTATTGGATTCACTGAGACAGTGTAGCCATTAGCAGGGGCTCATTGTTTTTGATGCTTTTAACAGTCTTCATGCAGTTTCATGTCTGTTCTGCCATGACATGCTTTTCCCTGGCGCTCCTTAACAGGCCTGTTTTATATGGAAGTAGCCCTCACAGGACATCGAGTGCTGTGCCTGTTTGGTCCTCCTCCCTGACTTCAGGTAAACAGCTGTCCTCCAGCGCCATTCAGCATTGTTCAGTTCATAATCGTGTATTGTTATGACTTTAAAACAGCTGCCACGGTGTTTCGCGGTTTCAGAGCAAAATGAATCGGCACAGGAGACTTGGAAAGGAGCTTTTATATTTATAGGCTTTCTCAACATGTGGCGACCAAAGGGAGTTTTTTTATAGGCTTTCTCAACATGTGGCGACCAAAGGGAGTTTCGAGGAGTGGGGGGGCAGGGAGCTGTCTGTTTTGAACGTTATATTCTGGTCACAGGAATGTAGTCTCTTTTTAAAGCCAAAAGATCTGCTAAAAATAGCCCCTCTTCCCATTCTCTACAAATAAAGCCTTCATTTTGATTGTAAAATGTCAGGTTTAACAGACAATCTTGGTCCTAGTTGTTTCCACCTTCCAGTCTAAACTAAAATGACTGTTCTCTCATAACTAGTAGGCCCTTAACAGCACAGAGTAGTGGTCAGGTTGTGTGCTCATAGCTCCTATTGTCCCATTCTCATCATAATAGTAAAGATGGCTCCCGGCTACAGCGTATAATTTTTAAAAGCCTCTGTGGGATTATTTATTCATGGCTTCCTTGACAGTATAGGGCTACTAAGACTGTAGACGGTATATATCTAGTTCTGAAAAATATCTGTATAACCCTCAGACTTCCTTTCTGCCAGCACTTTATAGTTTTTAAATTGGTGTCATGCAGCAAAAGCACATCTGCGTGATCTGAACTCTACCAGACAAGGGCATTGAAGCTGTGAATTGTTGATGACCCTGCAGAGTGAAAATTACATGGCAGCCACGATGGAAAATATGTATGTTTGACTTGAACATCATGTCTACATGGAACTCCTGCAATACATTGGTTGTTGCAGGGGCTGGTGTGGGGATAAGAGATGTGTTCAGTCAGGATGCTAATAATTTACTGTGCTGTTTCAGTCTGCAGCTAGATTAAAAGAAAATAGAGATTAGCATTATTATGAACGTCTTTACAAGGGAAACAGTGGAGACTGCCTCTCCTAAAATCCGACTGTGGGATAGTAAATCATACACGGAGGTGATGTAGTGAAAGGTAAAGCATAAGATAGGCACCTGCTTAGTGTCACGATACATCATTTCAGGTCAGTACAGATATTCTGAAAGGGAGAAAACTATTTTTGCAGCGTAACACACAAGCAAAAACTGAGTTGCATGTGAAGTAGTTAATTTATCCGAAAAGTTGACCAGTTTTGTATCCTTAACATTTGTTCTCTAATAAATTAGCTTTTGCCGTTGCTTCAGACTGGGTCCCCCTGATGTAAAATCTGAGGACAGCTGTGGGCTCCTGTGTAAGAGCTAAAGTAATGAATGTGGTTTTTGCCAGGAGGCCCCCGGTTGGACACGACGTATCGCCCCTCCCGCACCGTTTCTATGGGGAAGTTGATGCCAAACCGCCCGCCCTACCCTGGGATGATGCCAGGCATGCCGGGGACGATGGCTGGGATGATGGGACTGGATCAGCAGCAGTACAAAATGGGACCTTACAAGCAGCCCCCTATGGCACAGGGACAAATTCTGCGGCAGCAACTGCAGGCTAAACTGGTAAGACCAGGGGTCAACGGGCTATGAGCAGGGAGCAAGATTAGTGTTTTGGGGTTCGTGCTGGATGACTGTGTTAGATATTGTGGGCAAGTGATTAGTTTGGAGAGAAATAAGCAATGTTTGACTAGTGGGTAGAGCAGAGGGACTGGGAGTCTATTTGCACAGCTGGTAAGAACAGACTAGTCGGTAGAGAACATGGGGATGTTGTGGTTTGTTGGAGAGAGATAGATAAATAATGCATAGGTTGCAATGTCGTAGAGTCAGTGTGAGATGGGTTAATGGGTATTAAAGCTGGTGTTATGTTCCTTTGTTCCACAGCAGAGCCAGGGCATGTTGGGGCAGCAGGTGCGACAGATGGCTCCTAATCCCCCCTATGGGGGGATGCAACCTTCACAGGTGAGTTCTGATTTTGATTGCATTGGGCATGTTTTACTGTATTACAACTTTCATATTTCTGTCTCTTCCAATCTATATAATGAATTATTTTCCAGAATATGTCCCAAGGATATACCACCTATGGCTCTCACATGGGGATGCAGCAGCACCCCTCCCAGACAACTGGAATGGTTCCTCCCACTTACAGCAGCCAGCCCTTCCAGGGTGGACACCCAGGTGCAAACCCAGCCATGGTGGACCCCCTTAGGCAGATGCAACAGAGGCCGAGCGGCTACGTTCATCAGCAGGCTCCGGGTTACGGGCACCCAATCCAGAACACACAGAGGTCAGTTACTTTGGCAATGGAGAACCATAACCTGCTATTTGGTTTTCTGTGGTTGGGAGAATAGTGTTTGCAAAATGCCTGTTTTGCTGGTACCATTTTAAACCAAAAAAGTACCATCTGTTCATTTTCAGAGACTGACCCCTGTGTTGTTCACTGATCTTTTGCAGGTTTTCCCATCCACCCATCCAGCAGACACCCATGATGCCCGGAATGGCTCATATAACCAACCAGGGCGTACACGCAGGAATAAGGTCGACGCAGATGCTGGCAGAGCAGCAGCAGCAGCAGCAGCAGCAGCAGCAACAATACCTGAGACAGCAGCAGGCTTTGAGGGTGAGAATCCCTGTTCGTTTTAGATAAATCGTTTGAGCCGTGCAGGTCTGTTGCTCAGATGTTGAGGCTCACTGATTTTAGTTTTGGTATGTTGTGCGCATATAACCAGCGCAACTTGGTTGCATACAGTTTGCCCAGTGTATGTGGTTAACTCTTTCATACATGACATGGAAAATAGCTGAAAAAAAGTAGTTTTAGACACGTAATAAATTGCTTTATATGGGGGGGGGAGGAATGGCATCTTCATATGAGGTCATCATGCATTTCTGTCTTTCATATGTCCCCATATCCATCTCAATATGAGGTTGCCATGCATGAAAGGGTTAAGGTTCTTATGTTGTGTGTTTTTGAATGCATCTTCTTATAGGCCTCTTGTACCTGGGCAGTAACTAGCAGGCTATTGCTGTAGCACCTGATGAGTAACATCCTATCCCCTGTCGGCTCTCTTGCATTGTGGTCAAGACGCTTATTTGCGGTGCTCTGGGTTGCCCAGCCTCTGCCCTGCTACACCAGGTTAAAACAAAGCACTTGTATTCATTACATTTTGTATTTGTTGTATTTGCCTTCTAGCAGCAGCAGCAGCAGGTTCAGCAGCAGCAGCAGCAGGTTCAGCAGCAGCAGCAGCAGGTTCAGCAGCAGGTTCAGCAGCAGCAGCAGCAGCAGCAGCAGGTTCAGCAGCAGCAGCAGGTTCAGCAGCAGCAGCAGCAGCAGCAGCAGCAGCAGCAGGTTCAGCAGCACCAGCAGCAGCAGCAGGTTCAGCAGCACCAGCAGCAGCAGCAGGTTCAGCAGCACCAGCAGCAGCAGCAGGTTCAGCAGCAGCAGCAGCAGGTTCAGCAGCAGCAGCAGCAGGTTCAGCAGCAGGTTCAGCAGCAGCAGCAGGTTCAGCAGCAGGTTCAGCAGCAGCAGCAGCAGGTTCAGCAGCAGCAGCAGCAGCAGGTATCCGCCGCTCAACCCCCAGCACAGGCACAGCCACAGGCTCTGGGAATGCAGCCTCTGCCGCCCCAGCAACCCATGGTAAGGGATTCTGCACAGTGTTAGGAGTTAGGACATGTGCTCCCTTATTTAGCAGACAGTCAATTTAAGTGGGGTAGCTGGGGAATAATCCAGCCTCTTGCGATGTGCTTGTTATGTAAGAATCACTCGCCTTCTAAAGGCATCTAAAGATGCAACTGCACAATAAACATACACACTGTGCTCCCTTGTTTTGCTTTTTGACTTCCACACAGAGTAGGATAAGCTGTCCTGTTTTTTTTTTTTTTAAAGTTAATTTTAGAAGGTTTTGTTTCCAGGGATGATGGCTAAAGTGGAAGTTGTCCATGTCATATCAAGAGAACCCCTTGTACAATTGATGAGGATTTTGCTAAAGAGATGTATTGTCCAACTGTATGTGTTGCACTTAAGTTTTACATAGGCATACAGTGGAATTATAGCTGTGGCAGGAGATGCATTTTTTAAATTGAAATTAATAAATATGATTGGAAAATTGTAAGTTTAACAGAAATGAAAACAATTAAAAAGAATAGTGCCTGCTTTTAAAAAGCACCCTGTTCTGTAAACAGGGATACAAGTGTGTCTAACCAGCACAGCTTTTGAAGATGCTGGTTGGCTTATTGAGAACACACTCTGTTCACAGGCCACTTTCAACAAGCTCTGAAACACATTCTCATGAGTGAGGCTGGCAGCCTCTGTCCAGTAGCTTGCCTGTGAGCCTGCATAAAAAACAGCAGCAGCTATCTGTCTGTTTTAAGCAGAGTCTCCCTGCCACTGAGCCACCTCGTGGTTTGAGCTATGTGCTGGTCAGGGCTCCACAGCCTCCTCATGCTTTGGTGATTCTTTCACAGGGTGCCCAGTGTGGGCCAGGTACCTCCTATAAATAAAGGGATTTACGAAGCAGAAGCCTTTTAAAAATGCAGACCGTTATTATAGTATGGGAAAGAGAATTCTAAAACCAGCAGAGCAGTAAACCAATGTCGCGTGTGCCCTGAAGTATTTATTTATTATTGTGTTGTACAGTTCCCCAGGCAGGGCATGCAGCAGACACAGCAGCAACAACAGACGGCAGCGCTGGTGCGACAGCTTCAACAGCAGCTCTCAAGTAAGGACCTGATCTCCCTTCCTCACTCTGTGTTTTATATTCTCTCCTCCCCTCTCCTGTTAAAATATACATTCGTGATATTACTGTGTAACCTATCTTTTATTTTTGTATTCTCCTCCAACAGATACTCAGCCCCAACAGAACACTACCACATATTACTGATCCTGGGGGTTCTTGGGAAGGTGTGTGTGTGGCAGGGGATAAGAAAGCAAAAGAAAAAAGAACATGAGTGCAACACAGAGCTGAAGCTGCTGCCACTGCTGCAACCAGGGGGCCCTTTTGGACAGCATTGTTCTCTGTGCCAAGGATGACTTTGCTGGAGGTCACCAGCAGGGCTGACTTTCAGTCGGCCTGCACAGGCTCTGTAGGATATAAGCTCTGTTCAGCCACATGCATTGAGAAACGGGTTAGGGCTGGAGAAAGGAGGAGGGTGGAGATTAATTATGCTGTCGGTTTGGAGGACACACTGGAGTTCTGTGTTCCTGTTTCTCTCCTGTAGACACACAGAGACATGTTTGTTCATGATTATTGCTGGTCTCTACTGACTCCATTTGGAACAAGGACTTTTATTTTGTGGTGTTTTCTCCAAGAAGAGTCCTGCTGTGGAATAACAATCAAAGGAGTTTTGTGGAGGAGAATATGGAATTTGTGTATAAAATAAACAACAAAATTATAATAATGCAATTTTTTTATTTCAATTTGTACAATTCTTTTTTTTTCCTTATTAAAATCATGTCTGAGTTTTTCAGTCTTTTGATATCTGTAAATCATATTAAATATATCCACAGCATCACATTTGCATTTATAAGTGTGTTTGGAAGCATAACTCCGTCTAGTCCAAGTATAATCGACAGTCATCTTATTTTTAGTACGGAGAAACTTATACCAGCATTGGTTAGCTTGCAAATTGAATACCGAGACTAAAGTCTATTTTGTGTGAGATATGATTTCAACAGATTGAATGCATGTGGGTTAATAGTTTCTGAGGTGGTTTTGTCAGTTTATTGATACTTCTGTAGAGACTTTAACAAGCTGTACAAAGTTATTCATACAATCACCTGTAAATAACTTCACTAATGAGAACATGTTGGAGAAACCAATTCTGTATAGACTGCTGATGGAAAGGGGGCAGCAGATGAAGATGGATGAATGCAGCACTGCTGATGGAAAGGGGGCAGCAGATGAAGATGGATGAATGCAGCACTGCTGATGGAAAGGGGGCAGCAGATGAAGATGGATGAATGCAGCACAAGTCATGAAGAATCAGTCGCTGCCGTCTAATGTAACCGTCAGAGTGATGGTTGCTAACTGCACACATCTATATTTTATATTGAAAAAGCTTATCCCATATCTGTGAATCACAATAATCTACCTTGTGCATATGTGGTTAGAGGAGACTATCAAGAACAATGACCTTTGCAGGGATACTGAAGTGTCTTGTAAACAAGGGGTCGGGGTGGGATTAATGGGCAATAAATGTTTCCTCACCAAAGCACCACAATACTTCTTTTTCCTCTGTAAAGATGTTTGTACTATATAGCAGAATCCCTTAAGGACAATACAGACTATATATTTTGTACTTCATTGAGGTGATTATGCTCAGCCCTGGTGAGCACCTCATCAAAAATAACCAAATGCCAATATTTAACCTATCATGAATTTGTAGTAAATCAATAGCAGGCTTACCTGATCTTTTGTATAATACAAAGTAATAAGGGGCTGCATTACTAGTGAAGATAAAAGGAATGTGGAATATGGAAACTCACACTCTGGGCTATATTTAATCACTAACGTCTGCTTTATATGACATGCAAAACTGTGCCGTGATGATTTAATAATATATACATATATATATATATATATATATATATATATATATATATATATATAATTACACATATGCTGGGGAGATATAAAAATCTTTATTTCTTTAAAAAATATTCCACGTTGCAAAAACAAAACTAGCAGTACTGAGTGTTCATAAAAGAAGTGTCAACATACATATTTTAATATTTGCAAACACTATCAAACTTTTTACTCCTGAACATTTTCATAAATTTAAAAAAAAAAACGGCATTGCATTTATTATTTTAAAATGGGTCTTGGGTGGTGATCTGTGAGGCATCAGACTTTTTCGAGTTCAAAACATCCCTCTTAAGTCCATCAATTGAAAGTGAATGCAAACTAGGCTGAGTTGGTGGATACCTGTAGTGTTAAGTTTGGTAGTCCCTTTAGTTTGCTTTTCTATGCAGTTCTTTGATCTTAGCATAGTACAAATCACAGGTATTTAACAAAAGTTTGCTGAGTTTTAACACACTGTATTTCATAGGTTTGAGGGTGATTTGCTGAGTTCGGAGCTGTATTCCAGTAGTCTGGTATTTTTCAATACTTTGTCTCTTTTCATAACACCTGCAAATATGTGGCTTTGAAGTCCATGCCAAGAGCATTCTTTACGTTACATTTGTAAATCCCTGAGTTCAATAGCACTGGGTTCTGGATGACAAGATTCCCCTCTGGTGTCATGTGAATGCCACCCTGAGTGGCAAAGCGATTGCTAGGCACAAGCGTGGTGCGGCCTGGAAGAGTCCAAGATATATCTGGCTTCGGTATGCCGAAAGCAATGCAACTCAGCTGCACAGGAGAGCCCCTGTTAACCCTTGTGATGGATGGAGGAGCATTGGTGATACGGGGAGGATACACTGTTACTGTAACCGGGATTGACACCGATGCAGTGCCAAACTCATTAGTGGCTTTGCAAGAGTAGGTCCCTCTATCCGAGATGAGAGTCTCACGAAGCTGGAGAGTGCCGTTGATTAAATAGGATGCCCGTCCGATAACCTGTGGCTTGTCCATTACCAGGCCGTTGGCTAAAGTCCAGTAGATAGTGGGCTGAGGCCAGCCCTCAACAGAGCAGTGAAGGTTCAGGTTTTCCCCGTATGAAACCCTCACCTGCCCCGGTGTCCATTGCAGCTTCGGTTTCCTCCCTGGCTCCAAGATAAAACGTTTTTCTGCCTGTCCAGCAGTATTTCTTGCCATGCATCGATACACCCCTGCATCGGTTGAGACAGAGCTCAGTATTTGTAGTGTCCCATTGCCCTTGACATGAAGGAACCTCAAGAGCCTGGTGCCTGGTGCCAGCAGGGTGCCATTGGGCAGCACCCATGTGATCTGTGGAGCAGGTTTACCATGTGTAGTACAATCTAGGTTGATGGCCTTACCTCCTGGTTTGAGGATAACTGCTTCGTTTTGAAGCAATTTGAAGCTGGGCCTTTCTGCTGTAGCTATCACTTCTAGTTCAACTTCCAGCCTTGCTTCTCCCAACTCGTTGCGTGCCATACATAGAAACTGACCTGCATCAGATCTTCTGAGGCCCCTCAGTTCTAAACTACCATTCCTGTGAACCTGAAATCTGCCACCCAAGTAGGGTGTTGGCAGAGTGATGCCGTATGATGTTGTCCAGCTGACCTGTGGCTCAGGCAAACCCTCCGCATTGCAGGCCAACATCTTTGTCTGATAGGAAACTGCTGTTGCCTTTATGGTACTGTTTCCTGCTTGTCTGTTGATCTGAGGTTGTTTGCCTTCAACCTCCAGCTTCACATTCTTTATGTCGTCTCCCTCTGTGTTTCGTGCGACACAAGCGTACGTCCCGCGGTCTGCAACACCCAACTGCCTGATAACCAAAGTGCCATCTCCAAGTACCTGGTATCTGGTGTTGGAGACTGTGATTATGTCATTTCTTGGGGACAACCATATGATTGTCGGGGCCGGCTCCCCAGTGGCCTCGCATTTCATGTAAGCAGGCTCCCCGATTCTGCCCCACAGCACTGTTTGTTCCTTGAATAAGATGCTGGGAGAGTCTGGGACCAGCCTGACGCTGACTCTCATCTCGTCCTTCCCCAGCTTGTTCTCTGCGTAGCAGGTGTAGTCTCCCTCATCTCTCATACCCATCTGCTTCAGGAAGAGAGTCCCATTTCCAATGACGTAGCGACGGGAACGCACCCCGCTGTCGTCTGACTGGAGTGCATTGTTGATCATGGTCCCGTCCGGGAGGCTCCAGGTCACCTCTGGGTCTGGAAGCCCCGAAGCCACGCAGTCCACTTGAAAGTTTCCCCCGTAAGACACACTCTTCTGAGCTCCTCCTGTGTGCTTGATTTTGGGCGGTTTCATCAACACCTCCAGCTGGAAGAGGGCCATGTCCTCATCATTGAGGCTCCTGGACATGCAGATGTAATTGCCGCTATCTCGCTCCGTTAGCGACTGGATCCTTAGCGTGCCATTGGGGAAGGCTGTGATTTGTCTCTCTGGGCTGAAATAGAAAGAAAGAATACTATTTTGCTTGAACCCTTTTGTAATACAAAAGAGACTCATCAACATCAATTCTATAACAAACAAAAAGTGTGAAAGAAAAATTCCTGTTTGTATGTTCCCATCCAGTTCGTAGATGCTGCTTTTGGAAGTGGCTGACTTGAGGACACTGTCTTTACATTAATTATGGTTCTCTGAAACTTTTCTATGGGACTGCATGCTGTAGACAAGGAAATCAGTGGGCAATAAATACATGACCAACAGAGTGGAACTGTGTGGCTTATAAAAGGCTTCTTTAACTCATTCACCCTCTCGTTAAATTTTAGAAAATAAAAATGATCTGGTGCAAATACTGTGTTGTAGAAAAACAATGTGGTTGGTAACGATGTAAATGTATTAATTAAAAAAAAAATTTAAACCATGGTAATAATACGATTAATATGATTTTACCTGTAGCGATAATCCACCAGCTTTTTGGATGGGAGTTTCCAAAGAGCTCCATGCTGTGTGTCCTCAGACACTGGGCAGTGCAGGTAAACGGTGGTCCCATACATGGCTGTCACTCTGTGCTGCTGTGAGGGGTGCTTAGGGATGCTGGTTTCATGTTTGATGTGCAGGTGCACCAATCGCTTGCTGCTACCCACTGTGTTTGTGGCAGAACACTCATACACTCCCGAATCGGATGGAGAAACGTTCATCACAAAGAGCGTCCCGTTGGGGAAAACAAAAAGTCTTCTGCCTAAGAACTGAGAGGGCTTTATCTGCACCCCTCCAGGAAGGGTCCACTTCTGGAGGGGCTTGGGCTCCCCCCTGGCTGTGCAGTGGATGTAGACGCTACGGGCAACAGTCAGTGCTACGTTCTCTGAGGCCTCTTCGTTGATAGAGGGAGGCAGAGCTGCTACATGGAGGTGGTACATCACAGTGTCAGCACCAGCTGCGTTGCTGGCAATGCACTTGTAGTCACCCTTACTGGAAAAGTTGGCTGCTTGTAGCCTTAGCGTGCCATTGGGAAGGAGCGCTCCTCTAGTGTCAACAGGCCCGGAACTGCGTACAAATGTCCTGTCTGAAAGAATCCAGGAGATTTGTGCCTGGGGTTTGCCCTCTGCAATGCACTCCAGGTCAACAGAACGCCCTATATAGACCGTAATGTCCTTCAAAGTTGGAGTTTTAATCCTGGGAGGCTGTGTCAGAACCGCAAGAGTAATTACCATCCGGTCTGACCCGAATTTATTCTGTGCCGTGCAGAGGTACTGCCCTCGGTCTTGCAGCTGTACATTTTTAATTACAAATGTACCATTTTGTAAAACTTCGAACCTCTGACCATGACTTGTGTTGGCTTCCATAGTAGCACCTGTCCAAATAAAGGTCAAAAGTTAAAAACCAGTCGGTAAGTAATGTCTGCAGGTAATCATTTCCATCAAATTAATCAGTTTCACTTCTAGCAGGTCACAAGAACAAAGGTTATTGGGTTAGAGAGAAGGATTCCCTCATCAAGGGGGTTCCTATCCCAACATTGCCGCAGGAACCTTTAGCAGCAAAGGGACCTCTGTTTGGGAAACTTGGAGGCCAATGAAAGTCTCTCTCTGTGGTGCCAAATCCTGACATAATGATTAAAAGTCACAGTCTTGTATAATTCACATTAACCCATGCGTATCCAGCTACAGAGCAAGACAAGGCACTTGCTGCTTAAAGTGTCTAGGCTGTAAAGTTTCTCTCTATTCAATTTCCCAGTAGACGGATCTAAGATCGTACTTGACCCCAATACCTAGTTTTCTTTATTAATTGTGAAATTTCCAAGAACTTCAGTACTATTTTTTCTTTTTGAAATATGACAGCTGTATGGTCTACAGTAATATATTTATTAGGTCTGAGAATCTGTGATCTTAGATTCTGTAGTTCAGATTCCTGAATCCCACTTTTTTCAACAACAACAAAAAAACCTTAGCTAGACACAGCTGAGCAGGAACTACAATAGCTCATTCTAAAAAGATGAAAATAGAAGCGCCTACCTGTGGATACCTTGGTCCAGGACAATGAGGGTGGGGGGTCTCCTGAAGCCTTGCATGGCAGAAACACATTTGTCTCTGCCAGTGCTGGCACACTGACTGTATTCACAGAAAAGATTCTCGGCTTCATTCCTTTGCCCATTAGACTCGGGAATGGCAATGCAGTGCTGGATTTCCTTGGTAGCCAGTGGTTGTAGTGCCAGCGTCCGCCAAATAAAACACTTGGGGTAGAGGAAGGCTGGCTTGTGGTAAAAGGTAGAGACGTGTATATTGGGGTCACTGGCCTGTAGTGCTTTGGAGAGGCCGGGGACGGTTGAGGATGCAAGCTGGGCTGGTTGGCAACGCTTCTGCCTGCCTGCACAGGATGGTAGGGGTCAACAGAGGGATGCCTGTATCGGTTCCACAGTCTGGATCGCAGCATAGATTCTCCAGCTCTGCTTTCGGTGGAGCTTTTTGGAGGATGAACGGTTGGGTACAGAATTTGTATTTCAGTTAGGGAAGCTGTCACAGGGACAAAGACAGTTGGTTTGGCAGTCACAGCTGTGATTTCTGGACGGTTAGTAACCACAGAGTCTCTGGTGTCAAAGTGGTGGAAAGGCCAAGCCCTGTTGGGGTGTGATGGGTAGCACAGAGAGCCGTGATTTGAGGGCCAGGCTGGGGGCCTGCTATTAGCGGCCCAGGGGAAAGTGGTGATGGAAGGGTGGTAGGTAGGAGGTGCTTGGAAACCTGCCTTGGGGTATTTACGAGAGGAATGGGGATTGTTCCCCTGTACAACTGGATTCAGGGGGCTTTCTGATTTGCTTCTCAAAGAACCTTCATGCCCTTTGATTATTTTTGACTGAGTTTCCCTTTGAAGGCTGCTTGATTCCTGGAAGGCCTGTCCTCTATTTACAGCTTTCTCAGATGCCCCAGTGGATTTCCCTGAACTTGATGCTATTAAAGATGTATGCTTTGGCTTTTGAGAATATCCTGCAGGAAACGTGGTTTTAGGTTTTGGGGGAAGGGGGGTAGGCACAGGTTTTGCTAAAGGAGGGGACAGTGTAGACTGTGAAGGAAAAGACACTGGCATATATGGAGGTTTGATGTTTGTTTTCTGTGCCGGAGGTTGCATCATAACAGGGGGCAAAGCTTTTGTTATTTCAAACCTTGGCTGTTCTGTAGCCCTCCACTGTTTTTCAATGGGTGTCTGAAGGGTAGTACCTCTTTTTTCACTCCTGGTGGATTGGTGGAAAATTATCCTGGTAGAAGATGTTTCAGATGGAAAGATTTGAAGCTTTGTCTCTTTGGGAAACCAAACAATTTTCCCTACATTGTTGGCTGAGGGCAAGATATTATTGTCATTCTTGCCATGTAAGATATCATTTACTGACTTGTGTTGTTCCCTCATAGGTGCTTGGGTGGTCTGGAGTCTGTAGTTTGAAGAGGCAATAAAGCTACTGCCCTTTCCTGTTGATTCAATAGCTTTAGGGGTCTTGGTGGCAGCCAACTGCAGGCCATGATGTGCTCCAGAAAATGCATCATGTGGGCCAGAATTCTTGTCCTTTTCATTTTTGAAGGTGGGTGATGATGTAGCTTTTGCTTCTTTTGTTTTGGTTGGGAGGTGGTCTGTTTGAACTATAATAGCTTTCCTGCTGGGGATGGAAATTGGTCTCAACCCAGAAGATACGGTGGGACCTGAATTGGTTTGTATACTTCCAACTCTGCTTGAGCTGTTTTTTTTCAAATCTGTGATTTCTCCTGCCTGCTTTCTGTTGATTGAAACGGGGCGAATCCTGACCATTGGTGTAAAGCTACTTTGTGTCGGGAAAGGGGAACGTGGCAGTGGTTTCTGAGAAGATGCAATTGGACGATATCGGCGCTGAAAGGGTCTTCGGCGTCTCTGTTGAGGCGTCCGCCCAATGGGCTTTCCTTCCACGGTGACTCTAGTTTTTTGGCCTTCCTGCATTTTGTTGTCTGGTTTCAGAGCCTGTGCCTTCCATTGTACGCCAGGTGTTGGCCCTCGGCTGTTTGAATGGGTTGAGGGAAACACGTTTTGACTGGGCGTTACTGACATCGTTTTAGGCAGACCTGGTTCTATGTATTGAGGAGACGTTGCTGTCTCAGGAGTCTGCATTGGGAGTAATGTTGGAGTTGGCTGCAAGGGTTCAAATTCATCTTCTGCAGATGCAGACTCTTTTTCAGTGTATCCAGGTGGCATCGGCACCTCCTGAGTTATAGTGTTTTCATATATTTCAGGAATGGCAGAGTTTGTCTCAGCAGGGGGCTTAGCATGAGCTTTGGCCAGTAACTGAGCCCAGCGTTTGGGGTCAATGTCTTTTACTGACAGGTTTGTTCTCCTCTTGCCCTCCCATGACTTCCTTCCTTGCTGGTCCTGACTGGTAGACCCCTTTTGGACTGTACCTGGAGGCCTCTTGGTGGTCTTGTCAGAGACCACATGGGTTTCCACCCTGCCACTCTGCGGTTCCTCTCCACCTGACCCCAGTTCCTCCTCCTCTATTGACTGGTACCTCTGGTAGGACATTCTGACTGTTGACTTGTTACCGTGCCCACCTGGCTGGGATGGACCTGGATTCACTTTTTCTTTGATTACGACGAGATGGGAAAGCATGTCCGCCCCATAAAGGTTGTTGGCCAAGCAGCTGTATTCCCCAGCGTCCTCTTGGGAAGCCTTTGTGATGATCAGGGTCCCGTTCTGCGAAACATACCTTCTATTGCTTCGGGTCAATGGTAATAAGATTATATTTTGAGGGAGGAACCAGCTGATATTGTTGGGGGGAGGCAAGGAGACAGTGCAAGGAAGAGTTAGAGAGTCGCCACTGTATAAAGACATTTCTTTGCCATTTAGGGTCTCTGGGCTGAGCAGTAGTTCCCTCACAGTTAACCTGAAAGGCACCAAATCAACTTCATCCTCACTCTGGGCAAGGCAATAGTAAACCCCTGAGTCTGAAACATCCACAGGCTTTATAACTAAATTGCCATTTTTAGATACCACCAGACGGTTGTGAGAAGCATTGGCTCTAGACAAATCTGGAAGGATCCACTCAAATTTAACTTTCCCAGAACTCACCACTTCACATCCCAGAGTTACCCTGGTCCTATCCAGAGCAGCCTTCACCCTCCCCTCAGGCCCTCTTCGTATCATGACCCAGGTGGTGGGGACAGAGTCGTGCTCCTCCCAGCTGCTGAAGCTGTGTGAGATATGGGTGGTGTAATTCAGGACCAGCTTTGTAGTGGTGGTTTTCTTTCTGTTTAGCTGGACACTCACATTGGGCTGCAACAGCCAGGCTGGCTCTGCTTGCAGGTGTCCCTTGAGCTCTGTAAAATAGGGGGTATCTTCACTTGGTACCTGCCTGTACTGGAAGGTAGTTTGGGATGCATTCTGTAACATCTGACCCCGTTGTAGTATAGCAGGGCTCTCGTAGTAATAGGCGATGAGCCTCCACAGTCTTTGAAGGTCATCCTTCTCAATCTTGCATTCCAGCAAGGCTTGCAAGCTTACATTGACTGCCAGCTCTCCCTGCTCACCTAGGTGCTCCCAGACCACCGGTGCTCCTTCTCTTGCGAGCTTGACTTTGCAGCCAACGTGGGCCACGTTTTCCTGGTTATCCGACAGGACAAAGGTGAGTTGGCCCAACGGGGGCAGAAAGTCTTGAGAGGACAAGGGTTCAGGCTTTGAGTCCTCCCAGACATTCTCACTTTGCTTCAGGTGAGACTGGATCTCTGGTTTATCGCAGGAGAGTTCTTCCGGGGAATGTTGGAAGACTTGGCTGCCGTTGAGGGATTGAGGAGAGAAACACAAGGCGCAGCTCTCTGACTCTCGCTCTTTCTTGCACTTTATCACCCCTGCGAGAAAGAAAATATTGTTTAAAACCTTACAATCTTGTGCTAGATTAGTTAAAAAATGTAAACTGTACACTGATTTTCTGGTGCTGGACTCTTGATTTCACAAGTTTTGGAACTGGGATGGGATTATGGTTTAAAGACACGTTTCCCCACCCCTCTTCCAGATTACTAGTCGTACCATCGGCCTTCCTGTTCCACTCCACCAGCCACTGCAGCTGACAGTCACAGGTCCAGGGGTTGCCGTGGAGATGGAGCACCTCCAGGTCGCCCAAGGGTTGCAGAGCTCCAGCCAGAAGGAACTGCAGCCGGTTGTCGGAGAGGTAGAGGTGACGGATGGAAGAACCCCAGAAGCGCCCGAGAAAGGAGAGCGTCACGAAGGTGTGGGGGTGCAGGTCCCTCAAGTGGTTCCCTTCCAGCTGCAGCAGCCTGAGTGCCGTTAACCCGATGAAGGAAAAAGGCTCTATGAACTCGATGACGTTGTGATCCAGGTGGAGGCGGACCAGACGGGCTAAGCCTCTGAAGGTCCGAGGGCTGACGACCTTCAGCTTGTTGTAGCTGAGTTTGAGGATCTGGGAGTGAAAAAATAAACAAACTGTTTTGTCAGTTATTGGTGGGGTTTGTGACAGAAGAGCTGTAGTGTGCTACCCTTGAAACTATTGTGCAGACCTCAGAATGGTGTTACCAACTTCACTGTTCCGCCTTATCGTTGTTCAAATAAACTAGGTCCAGCGCTACAGAGCAATCCTTTTCAGTGATCAGGGTAACAGTGAAGATAATGAGAGGTAGTAAAACCATTCAGGGGGTTCAAAAGTGCTACTAAGTGCTTCTGGTTTAGAGTAGAGTAAGCAAAGTTACCTGGAGAGACTGCATGTGCTGGAATGCCCCTTTGGACACAAGCCCGATGTTGTTCCCGTGCAACATCAGCATCTCCAGGCGGCTGAGACCTGAGAACTCGGAGACCCCCACAGCTTGGATATTGTTGTAGCTGAAGAGGAGAGCATTTCATACAGAGGATTGGAGACCATGATTATGTTGTTAGTTTTTAAGAAAGTCTATTTGTTGTGGGCATGTTTCAGGTCTGATACACTGTGTATTTCAATATGATCAGACCTCAAACATGCCCACGCTTCTTATTTATCCTGTCCATTCACATATTTGACGAATTCATTTGTTATAGACTAATTGATGCTAAATGTGTTGTATCATGTCATCGTTATTTCTATTTACCTCAATACTGTATCTATTAATCAAGACACATTTACTGCAGTTAAATATCATGAACCACATGAAGTCCATGTCTATGACCTCCAGACCTGCACAGATTAGTGCAGCACACAAAAGGACTGTCTTGCTTGCTTTGCATGAGTAAGAGCTCCGTCTCCTACCCCAGGTTGATCCGTTGGGTGTCTTGGGGGAGACTGGGTGGCACGGAGGTGAGGTGACGGAAGGTGCAGTGCACTTCATTGGGACTGGGGCAGCTGCAGGACTGGGGGCAGGCATGCAAGGCGAGGGGCAACCCAAACAGAAGGGCAAGGCCAGCCAGGGCCCAGGTCGGAGCAATGCTCAGCGGTGACATCTCCCTGCTCCACACACTAAATCATCTGCCCTGGTCAAAGAGGGAATAGGTTGGTTAATGGTTTAAATTTCATGTATTAGTTTATATTGAGTATCACATATCAGTAGACTGTGATCATTACCACATGCCTACAAATAACACAGAGTGAAAGAATAAAGTACAAAACTAACTCATGTTGAACATCACAAGCTGACTGTTTAACTTCTTCTGTATGGCAGGTTGGTGTGGTGTATTGGACATTACTAAACGGATATGTGAAGCAGCTGTGGTTTAACCTGATTGGCAGGGTAAATGACATCTATACAGTGGAGTGAATGTTACCTGCTGCTCTGTATTTAAATGTTGTTTTAAATAAATGTGTTTTTCTTTAATTGAAACCTGACCTGGACTTTAATACGCAATACATACAAGTCTGCATTAACATTTACTCAGCGTTTGTAGACATGTTTAAACCTTGCTGTAACTTGCTATTGAGTTTGAGCTCTCAATAACAATTGACAGCATTTACAAAATTAATGTGTTCCATAGAACATAATATCGGTTTTTAGTATTGCTGTGTTTGAAAACCTTGATATATATATTTTTTGATTTACTACTGTAAGATGTGACATTAAATCAAAACCATTTTATACAGTTATGCATGTAGAAAAATGTAATTTATATAAAAAGCCAATTGTAGTATGCCAAGTTTGAGACCAATGCCCTACTTGTGTAATTCTGATGCCAGCGGAGCTGCAGTTTATATGCATTCATCTACAATTTTACTTTAACCTGTTCTGCCTCGTCAATCCACACAATTAGAATTTCATCACTGCATCTGGCTGTGATAGCGAATTCATGTCTAATTCTGTCAAACTCAAGCTTGCAAAAAAAAAACCCATTAATGAACGCAAGCCACAACAAGCTGAACTAGAATTTTTTTTTATTTGCAGACTAAAATAGTAATAATAATAATAATAATAATAATAATAATAATAATAATAATAATAATAATAATAATAAAAGCTAACTACTAGTTGGGATTTTAGGCCACGGCTCCCACATGCCACTATATCAGGCTAGTGGCTGCTCATTTATATAATGTGATTTAACCCCTCAAGCTGAGCCCCTGTCAGTAATGCGGTGAGGGGGCTATTTAATCTGAGGGTGGTAACAGCTACAGTACTGTCTGTTTAAACAGTTTACTAATCATTCTGCTCTCCTGCCTGGGGGTACAGAAAGCGGTCTAGCCTCCTTCCCCAATCGCCCTCCCCATCTGTGGCTGTGAAGGAGTTCAGATGTCAAGTAGCTGTCAGGTCTGTGCTCTCTGTCCATGATGGCTCAGCTGCCACTGTGACTCTCTGTTTAACCCTTTCCAGCCTGCTGTAAGGAATGAAGCCCTTCCCTACAGTCGCTAACAGCTAAAATCATTAGCAGTCAGATCATTATCATGAGCCAGAAGCTAGTGCTGTTGAAAAGTACTTGTCGTTACCTCGTCTTCATATAGCACAGAACATGTTTGCACAGACAGGTTTAGCTTGTGCTGTTTTTGTCTTACTTCCTATCTGGTTAGCTGATTTCTGCTGGAATCCCTGTTTATATATATATATATATATATATATATATATATATATATATATATATATATATATATATATATATATATATACCTTTTTAAACTCCTCTTTAATGGATAATGGCTATACCGCTGTCTAACATCTTAACATTTGTGTGGGAACTTCAATTCTTACATCTACTCTGATCTTGATTGCACTTTCCTGCTGTGCAGTGAACTGACATGTGAAGTTAAGAGTTAAATTGTTGTATCCTCATGCTGGGGCACTCACATGTAAACTCCCCTGCAACTTTGACACAAAACGGCACGGCCAGGCCAGGTGCAGGGCAAGCCAATTGGCACCACATCGCTTGATCACACCCTTGATATCTTGAATGAGACTGGGCAGCGCTTTTAAAACCAGTACTTCACAGCACTAACTTAACGCTGCAATGATCACAGGCACACACAATTCTGTAATTATTGCAAAGCATAGGCAAATACTGTAAAGTGCAGTAAAATGGGTCAGAATAAACACTTTTACCATAGAGTGACTTGTCAAAAAAACCTGCAAAATTCATGCCTCAGGTTTCAACACAACACGCTGTAAATGTGAGTCACTGCAATGCTGCCTAACCATCCCTTTAGATTTTTGTTACAGGCTTCTTATATGATGCTGCCCGGGATCTACTCTTTTGAATCATGATTAAAATGTTATTTATATATATATAATGTGTGAAGGGTATAAGTGCATCTAAATAAATATTTTCTTTTTTTAGAGCAAAAACTAAAATAAGTTATTTACCCTGCCCCTTGAAAATATGATTCACGGGAATAAAATAAAAAATACACTTATAGACAATAACGAGTATGCAATATCATATGACATATGTTCTTAATTTCTTACCTGAAAACTCTGGAAGCAAAATGTAATTTGCGACACCAGAAAACACCATGAAATTCTCCTTCCAGAACTTGATTCCAGGTAATTCTGTCCTATAAGAGTTTTCTCCCCCTTCAAGGCCCTCCTTTGCAGTGTTCCCTCCTGGTGGCTGAGGGGCCAGGGCTCCTGCTTGGTGTAAAGTGAGAGGTGCAGAGGGGGAGCTCAGCCCTGGCTAGTCTGCTGGAGCAGTTCCTCCTCCTCCTCCTCTCCACACCTGGATTTGTATTTAGGCTCGTGCCTCGTCTCTCCCTCTGTGAGCGCTGTGCTGGATGAAGGAGGAATGTGTGTCTCTGGCAGCAGTACAAGGCACACACACTCACTCTCACTCCTAGGTGCTGTCTCTCTTGTGATTGTCTCTTGCCTCTATCTCTGTCTCCTTCCTGTCTTTACTGTTGTTTTTGTTTCTTGCTCTCTCTCTCCCTCTCTCTCTCCCTCCCTCACTGTCTGTCTGTCTCCCTCTCTCTTTTCTAACTGTTCTGTAACTCCTGATCACTCCCTCACTTTCTCATTTACATTTCTATCTGAAAAGATTTTTTTTTCGTTAACAAAGTTATGATGTGTGTGTCCTACCTTCCCTCACTCACTCACTGAGAGGTACAGGTCTCCCTTTATTTCAGTAAATTCAACCTCAAAACCCCTCTACCCCAGCTCTACAAAACCACTGAGCCGTTTGATTTCCAATTAGGTGTGCATCCCCTATAAAAACAATCCAATTGGTAAATCAGCTGTAGAGAGAACATGCTCTTCAGTATAAGATCAATAGGCTGTAAATGCCACTGACATACCATAACTGGAACTATATTGTAACTGCAGCTCTAGGGCAGTCGAATGGTTGCACAGTGCAGTTATTTGTTCCAGTTTCTTGTACTTTGCAGTTTCTTTTGAAATTGGATGCCTCACCAGGGCTCAATTATGAAAACATCTTCCTGAATGCTTTTTTGAACCCCTGCCCAGTCTCTCTCATCAGCAGCACTTTGTCTTTCAGCGCCCTCCTTGTCCCCTTTAATAAGAAAGGTGCTCTGTTGGTGCCAGCCCTCTGCTCCGCACACACTCATCCATTCACTGGCCATGCTTTCACTGAAGGGAGATAAGACTGCCAGCCACTCTCCATTGCTTTGATTTCTCTGTGCTGGAGCCGGGCAGGGCAGATCAGAAACACACCTTCACTCCTCAATCCAGCCCCATCATTGGTAATGCCATTGGCTCTCCTGAAAACATGGTTTCTTCTGCTTTTGCTGGTTAGTGCCAATGTGAGAAGTGGGCAGCGCGATATGGTTAAGTAATCTGATAAATGGGCCTGCTCCATCTCCCTGCGTTTTATTGGGAAACCTCAGCACATTTTCATTGGTGTTTCCCTGCAGTTGTTTTTCATATTAGAAGCCTGATGTTGACCCGCAGGCAATACGTCAGCACCGATCTCAGTGTGTGAGCACCGTTTAATAAATGCAGAACTGCAGCTTACTCACCACAGCTGCACATTGATATACCACATTACACTCTGAAACTACGTTACCTAAAAGCAAATTCTCTCCATGCCAGAAATATCTTTATTTAAAATAAAATTAACTAAAACAAAAGACATGCTTTTGATTTCCTGTTGCCTTCATGGTAACCTTGTTTCCGTGGCAATATGCCCAGATAGGATGAATGAAGGTGTCAGATACAGTATGTATAAAACAAGGGTCTTGTGATAAAGCTGGTTTGTTCTTTTTTACATCAATGCACTCAATAATGATGGAACTGGGTAAGACCATCAAATTGCATGTTTAATTACATTGTTAATACTGTTCTGAACCACATGGGTAAAACAATACAGCATCATTACAAAGGTTGTTGGGAAGCTGCTTAACATTGTTTCTGAAATTAAACATGTAGTAGCATTGTAGCTACAGGATAATATGTTTAACTTCTGTGTAAAATGTAGCCCCCAATTGCATTTCCTAGCCCCCCCCCCCACCCCCATCCACCTGGGATTCTCATCATCCTTTCCCCCTCTTCCTGTTTCATCCCTTTTTCAATCAACAAGCTTGTAGCAGGAAGGCCAACTCTTAATCCTTCCCAAAAGTTTTTCCCATCAAAACATTCATACTGTTATGAAGGATTTTGTTTTTCATGTTCTTTAAACATCTGGGTTTAGCCCCTCTTACAACTTCTTTGTACAGCAGCTAGCCCTATGATGTTTTTTCTGACTGCTCACATGAACCAGTCAGCAGCCCTCCTTCTCCTACTGCTAATGTATGTACATCACGCGCTCAATCTGCTTATTCAAGGGTCAAAACATCTATAGTCATGGCCAGATCTGCTGCTCCAATCACACAGTCCTGTCCAGAACCACAGCCCCAATGTGCCTCTGCCTCCCTCCCTCCCACCCTGAAGACATCCCAGCGTGGACGCTCTGTCCAGCACACCGCCTCCAGCACGAGACACCAAACAGAAAATACGAAACAGAAGCAAAAGTCTTGGGTTTCAGGAGGTGCATAAAAAAACACCAGCGTCTTGAGAATGAATTGAGTTCATAAAGAGATTTCCAGGGGGATGTGTAAATCAGGTGTACTCCCTCTCTCTGCTCCCTCTCACCTTTTCCTTCCCTGCTTTCTCTCGCTCTCTCCTTTGAAGCTGGGGAGAGCATAGGTCTGGTGTGCAGCTGTTTATTAAATGCAGTTCAACTGCAACCTGAAGATCCATTACATGGTAATTTGCACTGCTCAAAAACAGCCACCACTGAGCTGCAGGACCTGCAGTGGTTTAAGATTATAGTGCCACAGCTTTTCTTGACCCGTGCAATTGCAGTAACAGCTCTGAACATCAACCTGCTTGTTACTCTCCCCATCAGGGTTATATCTGTCTGATCAGTTGTATTGTCAGGGATATGCAGCTTTTATATATTGCAGAATATATATCGGAGAGGGCATTTGGATAACAACAATGCATGGCAGAAGGTGTGTCCAGCCCCTGTATGTATAATTGACAGTATTTATTAGACGTTATTTATGAAGGATTTTTCCACTGAGATGCAAGCATCTCATTCACAGAGAGCGCTCATCTTCACACACAACCTGGGCTGCTCATCCAGCTGATTAAATATTACAGTGAGGTCTTGTACAAATCCATTTTTCTTTAACTCTTTAAGGGTGGAACATGTTCCCAGATTAAAGAACCAGATGCAGTTTTAAAAAAAGGGGGTTTCTTTTTACTACTGTAAAAAAAAAAATCCAAATTCTTGTGAAATGTTCACCCCTAACAGCATGGAGATCTTCATAAAATCAAATCTCAAGATGTTTAGATTAATAGACTCTTTCCCTCCCTGTTACTCCCTGTTCCTTTCCCTATCTCACAGATTCTGGTGCTCCCCTTTCTCTATCTCACAGACTCTGGGTCTCCCCTTTCCCAATCTCACAGATTCTGGGTCTCCCCTTTCCCAATCTCACAGATTCTCTGTCTCCCCTTTCTCAATCTCACTGATTCTCTGTCTCCCCTTTCTCAATCTCACTGATTCTGGGGCTCCCCTTTCCCAATCACACAGATTCTGAGGCTCCACTTTCCCTATCTCACAGATTCTGGGGCTCCCCTTTCCCTATCTCACAGATCCCAGAAACCGTACAACTGTAAGAGACCGGCTTGTAGTCTGCGGGACCACCTCACAGAGGACAGGCAGGCAGGCAGGTAGCCCTCACCAAGACACGCCCCAGCCCTGGAGCTGCACTTTAGAGGTATGGCTGTCAATGAACCGCTGATGAACAGTATTGCTTCCCCTGTTCCTGCTCCCACATGTTCATCTCTCATTTGCCATTCGGGAGATGAGAAGAGTCGTGCTGTGAAGCTGAACACAAAATTGTAAAAATGTTCTGCACCAAAATTGGCAGGCCCTTCATGTTCTTGTCTGTGCACATCAATAGATTTGTGATAGATGAAAGTACTTAATTAAATAATAATAATAATATTTATACTGTATATGATTTATGTCTTTATTTATCCCTGTAATGATAATATTTTGGAAGGTATTGTTAAGGCCTGGAACTCTTTCCTCAGGCAGTGACTCTTTGCTAAATCTCAAGCCTTTAAAGTTGGTTAAAAAAAATAATTTAAAATGTTTTAAATTACAATTGATATCCTTTTCTGTAGTTCCATTGTTTCTAAAACCTTTGAAATGATTTGCATTCCATTCTACAATCAAATAATGACATGCTGGAGCCCAGCGTCTGAGAGATTTCAAGAAGGGGAGTCTGTCTGTTATATATGTTATAGCCTCTGAATTATGGAATCAGGTAGCTTTGTGCATGAGGAGAAGCCCCTGTTTGTCTCATCTGAGCTGAAGGAAGACTGGATCAGAACAGGATTTTAATAAATGGTCTCCAGGGAGCACAAGGTCAGAGGAGCAGTCTTGTGGATGAGGAGTTACCGGTAGCAAGGTCCAGTGTTGTTTGTCGACACTAAAGAGGTCACTGCAATACTTTGAAGCATAACAATGTAAACCCCAGTGTTCTGGACACATTCCAGGTCAAAGGATTCCCAGCCTTTCTCTGCTACATTTATAAATCCATATAGTCCATACTCCCCCAGCTCCAGAAATATATGAATGATGTCATCCTGTCTGACAGATTTAGTTGAAAAAAAAGTACTGTACTTAGATAGTTACGATGCAAATGGCTTCCAGCAAGCCAGTGAGTGAGTGACATTGTCATAATTTATAGTGTAATTTCTTTCAAACTGCACTCTTTAACCTCAATTTACATTATAATATAGTCATTTACTCCTACATAGCAGTTCTTGTGGGATTAGCTTTTTACAAGCATTACAAGCATCATCCAGTAGGTAGTAATACACATAACGATTTAATATTTTGCAGTTTTATTATAAAGAATTGTAAATGCTGTCACTTTCATTTATTACTTGATCTGTAATGCCTTGATGAAACAGTATCACTCCTCTATTAAGTATCTGTAACAGGTTAATTAACTCCTTATAAATTCTACCTTAATATAAAGTTCTACCATCTTTCCAATTGCATTCTTTCACCTCCGTTTCTGCTAAGGACTCAAATGCAGAGAACAAGGGGGCGCTCTACCTAACGTTTTCCAGCTCTAAGTGTCTCTTCTTGCAAAGTAGAACGCACCCAACGTGACCTGCTCTCAATCTATAAATGACAGTTCTGCTCACAGCAGGAGAGCAGATGGAAGGAAGCCTGTTGGCTGTGCAGCCATGCCTCTTACCACATGGAGCTGGGTCAGCAATGGGGCGTATATCTGTAACTGGGTGTGTTTGAGCTTGCTTGTCAGTCACTTCACTTGTGCCAGGCTTAAGAGCAGCACGGTAACAGAGAGATCTGGAGGAGAATCATTCATGAATTTCATAACGATGCCCACGTATTATTCTATTTTTAAGCCCTAACCCCAATCTTGTTTTCTCTCTCCCTCCTTATTTTCTTTTGGCTTGGCTATCCTCCCCTCTCCTCTCCTCTTCTTTCCTCTCCTCTCCTCTCTCCTCCTGATCTACTCTTCCTGGTTCCTCAGGTATTTATCACACCCTGCTGTCGCTCCAGACTGCACCACTCTTTCTCTCTTCGTTCTTCACCATGCTTCACTATGCTTTTTCTACAACACGCTACAGTAAACACATTTCTAGCGGCCCAGCGCAGCTTGTCAGACCATGCCCTTCGTGCTGAGATAAGTGCAGCTGATTCTGTAGGTGTTGCCAGGTACAACCCCTCATTGGCTCCAGGTGAAAGCCATGAAGGCATTAAAGAAAACACATTTCTAATCTAAGAGGTATAGGTATTTTTTTCTTTAGAAGCGATATTACTGTACCTTACACGCCTATGTCGAATATGTTACCCTCCATAGGTTTTCCCTTATATTTTACGTTAAAATGTTACTTTGGTAACTTGGTGCTGTGTACATGGAAACGCTTGGTTGTTTTTTGTTAAAGAGTTGAATAGTCTTTTCCTGTTGCTTAGCATTCTTATCTTCTTATGGCATGGAGGCTCCAAGACTCTGCTGCAGACATGTACTCTATCACTTAAAATAACAGCCCACCCTGATAATGCCACACACAGACAGTAGATATTATTATCACTGTGACACTGTAAAATAAGCACCTCATAATGATGGATTAGGGTTAGGATTAGAGGCTGGGCTGGAATTCCATATGAATTAGAGTGGAAACCTTCTTCAGCTTTTCATTAAAGAACCCACAGCCTGAGATCTGCAAAGGAGGAGCCTGTGCAATTTATACTCACTTCCGCAGTCAGTGGTACTTACCTCCACTAAGACGCTCTTATCTAAAGTGTTACCTCTTTATGACATTCCTGTGAAAACAAATGAGACCGGCTGCGTTTTGATAATTATATCCTGCATGAAATTGAACCAGCTGGAGGTGTGCTGGTAACCATAAATATCTGGTTACTAGCCCAGGTAAACCCATGTAAATATTGACTGAAACAATAAAGGACACGGGTCTAAAGATGAGCGGTGATGGTCAAAACATGAAATATTTACTATATAAGTTGTTTTACCTTTTAATGGGACTGTTATATAGGGCTGCCACCTCTGAGGTACAAGAACGGGACCTCTGAACAGAGGGGGGTGTTAAAAGTGTACACTCTCTCTAGAAATCCTGTATTCATGCAGCAGGAAACACTGGCAATATTACTGCTATAGTATTGACAACCAATTCATATTGTGCTCTTATCAGTCCCTCACCACAAGCACAGAAATCAAAGAGCAGACGGTTTCTATAATAAAAAAGCTATTTCCTTTCCAGCACTCTGCTATCAGAGCAGAGACATTCCTTTTAAGCCAAACAGCATGACTGGTCTAGTTATGTCTAAATCATTTTATCCACCTCTAATTCTCCCCCAGGGGGGTCAATTAAAAAAACAAACAAAAAAAGGAGGCTCTGCAAAATGATAAATGTTCTCAACCACTCCAGGTACCAAAACAAAATGCAAATATTCATCTCTGCACACAGACCCTGCAACTGGCAGCTACAGGACTGTGTGGCTCATTTCGAATTCCTGCACCTCCCTGATAAAACTTCACTGTGGAGCTGGCACACCTTGATACAATCCATAATGTTTTATTATAATGCTCACTTACTATGGACCCCTAGATTCAAATTGTTTCCTCAACTCTGAGTCTATTATATCGGGAATGTATTAACTAACCATTAACAAACATGGGAGCACAACCTTTAACGTGCTACTGATCTAGTTGTTTATAGTTCATTAACACAGGAAGTGAGCATTAAAATGAAGTTCAGTGCCTACAAGGGTTTGTGGTTTGTTGAATACCTGTGATAGCGATTATTTACTTTGCACACTTTTAATACGAATTCTTATGTTAAATCAATCAGGACATTCTTGCAAGATTAACTCAGACGCCAGTGGGGTACGTTGTGCTGCATAACCATAATAGGACTGAAGCATTAACCCCAGTAAAGTGATTATTGTACCAGCATTCACTGCCTGCAGTTAAACATCTTAGATTGAACCCGAGTGGGGCTGAGACCCTGCATCGCAGGATACAGGGAGAGAGTTCCTTACTTGAGAGAGAGGGGCGGGGCATCACCTGATAGCCAGGCCAGATGTTGGACAGGGAACACATTAGGACAGCTTTTATATTCAACACACATGTCTGGGGATCACATGAAATTAATGCTTTTTCACTGAATGTTTCCTGTTCAGCCTTTCTCCTTAAACGCTCTATATTTGTGCCGTCTCTCGCTCTCCTTTTCTCCAGGCCAGATTCATGGAATGTGGATTTCCTTGATATTTATCCATGATTATTCCTGCTGCTCTGTGCCTGTCAGCACTGCCAGTGAAGTATTGAGTCTTTTTCTAAAGAAAGGGAGGGAGGCAGTGTGACTCTAGTGGTTAGATCAGTGAGTAGGAGGGAAGCAGTGTGACTCTAGTGATTAGATCAGTGAGTAGGAGGGAGGCAGTGTGACTCTAGTGGTTAGATCAGTGAGTAGGAGGAAGGCAGTGTGACTCTAGTGGTTAGATCAGTGAGTAGGAGGGAGGCAGTGTGACTCTAGTGGTTAGATCAGTGAATAGGAAGGAGGCAGTGTGACTCTAGTGGTTAGATCAGTGAATAGGAGGGAGGCAGCGTGACTCTAGTGGTTCCTGTGCGGGTAAGCATCCTCGAACATATTCAGGAAGAGTGAGTCAGGTTCTCATAAGCAGCTGCAGAAATCTGACCACCGTGCACCTCATTAACTGTAGTAATTAATCTGATTTGAATGGAACGCTACTGAACAGTATCTCTGTAGTCTCAGGAGAAGCCACCTCTATCCCTCTCATGTGACTGTAATATACCACATTGCATCTCAGTGTGCCTTGCCTGGCAGCCCTTTCTCAGATTACTGGACATGTCTTCCTCCCAGTCTTCCAGTCTTTAACTACACAACCCCAGCCCTCACCTCCTACAAGCTGCCCCTTTATACTGCTAAGTCATAGTGCCTCCCAGTCTGTCAACTCTCGCCACTAAGCTGAACTACTTCAATGACGTGTATGTATTGACGTAGATCTAATACAAGCAGCGCTGATTTCTTTGATTACAGTGACCCCAGCTGGAGCAGAAACAATAGATACACGTCAAAAACCGGTAAATTAGCAGGAGTCTGTCTTTAATGTATTGCAGATTTGTAATATCTATTTATTACATTATTATTATTATTATTATTATTATTATTATTATTATTATTATTATTATTATTACTAATAATAATAATCCTTGCTTGGTTTTATTCTACTGTACAAGAAGAGTATACTATTATTATCACTGCATGTTAGTATCTGCTGCCATCTAGCTCTGAATTCAAGTACTCTAACCAGTGTTGAAAATGTGTCTCTATCTCTGTGCATTGTGCTTTATATAACGGGGCATCGCTGGTTTGTCTTTGTTGTACCAATAACTCACCTGTTGTGTTTCGCAAACATTACAAACAATACACTCAGGTACTGCAGGTATTCAGTGTCTGAGCCAAAGCCACAGAATGTATTTGAATGGCCTTCTGTACGAAGGGATTGACTTCTCTAGCAATGACATCATTAAGAAAGGGCTCTTGTATTCCCTGAGAGATAATGCCAGGGTTTGGAGGAAGCAGTGTTCTGCTGATAGTGTTAACACACCTAGCCAAGGAATACTCTTTTGTTTGGTTCATGCATGAGTTGTACATGCAGCAGTCTCAGTTTTATAAGAAGCAGGTGGCAAGATGCATGGTCAGGACCCAAACCGCAGATTGAGTTGTTGCGAAGCAATTAGAAAACAGGAACCAGCAATCATACAAGGAATGTGCAGATGTCTTTGTTGTGGTGGCCTAGAGGAACAATGCTGGTCCCGCTCTTAATTAGCATGGTGTTTGTTTTGGAGTGTGGATACCATTGAATTGTATGGAGTTTTGGGAATGTGCAATTCACGCTTGCACTCCAAAGATGAAACTAAAACATGTCTGATTAGAATGAGGTTTTGAACCCTCGTGCAAGCTCTGAAAATAATTGTTTAAATGACTAATAGTACTTTTAATGCTGCTCATTTTCTGTTTGATGAGCATGGAAAGTTCTGGGTTAATATCACCATATAAAGAATGATTGTACTTTAGCATAGTTGGTGAAGCTTCCCTGTGCTTTACCATACATTCTGTCTTATTTTACTCAGCTTTACTACAACTTACAGTGTTTTTACCACAGCATCATCAGTCGCCCTGCCCATCAAATCCAGATCTGCCAGTTGTCAAGTGTATTTAACTCTGTGTTGGTGCTGTATCGTGATATGGACTACTGTCCACCTAGGGATAGGTGGAGATTATGAAAATGACTTCACTGTCAGATTCATTCAGATTTGAACGCATGAGGAGCAAGGCTAGTTCATTAGCTGACTACATCACGCTTTGAATACTCTTCTGTCTTCTGTTTGTTTTCAGAGACTGACAAGTAGTGCTTGAAGGGAAGTTGAGCCCCACTTGTATTTCTTCAGTTTTGTTATAAACTCTGCATCCTTACCTTTGTTACTGTTTAAATGCTCTCTCGAGTGAATAGACTGAAATAAAATAGACGGCATGAGCCTGACAAGATATTCTTCAAATCAACTGAACCTGAAAATATAATTCTGTCAATGTTACAGTTTTACAAAAACACTGCATCTAAACATGTTCTCTCAACAACAGGGAAAAAATTATTAGAGTTTTTAAAGAATCTCACACATTAGCCATTTTTTCTGTATTTTCAATTAACTGGGATAACAAGAAGTCTCTTTAACAGGGAGGTCCTTGGGGCCAAGCTACTACACCACAAAACAATAGATAAAAATCCGAAAATCCCCATTCAACAAACTGCTTAGCTTTACCAGAGCTTTTATATATAATTGTTATTGAAACACCTTTATCCATTTTCTTATTAGATTTTATATATACCGGTATTTGATCTTTGGTCAAACCTAGGGGATGATAGTCTTAAATAATTTCACAATCTGAATCTTCACGACATATTAGCTATAAATTTCGCAAGGACACACGACTCCTATTGTCAGACAGCATAGTGCAAAACAATAAAAACACTCAAGACAAAGTTTAGCACAGTATATTTGTGCAGTCATCTAACAGTTTACCACACCTTTCCCATTCTGACAAACAAAATCTAGTCACTATTCTGATGTCTGACTGTATTTCCTCACATCATTTTTGGTCTGTGAAATGTAAAACCCGAGCCGTCCAGTTTTTGCTCATTTTGCGTCTCTGCCCATATGGATCCAGGATCAATCCTGGGAGCCACTACGACAGCAAACCTCTGCATGCATCGTGATGCACTGGGAAAGAAAGCAGATGGCAGAGTCTGTATCGAGAGGATGCAGTCCTGGGGCTATGACCTGGCCACACTACCAGTACTGGTGTTGTACAGACACTATAACCAGCTGCGCTTTCCTTAACAAGTCTGCAGAGAGGTGCAGGAAGAAGTGCTGAAGAACAAAAGAGACTTCCTTGTCGAAGGAGACAAAGGTACAGAACTACCTGGGATACCAGAGAGGCTGGCAGTATTTTGATTAGTGGAATGGAATAGACCCCACATGTCTTTCAAACTTTATTAAAAATGATGCTTATCTGAATGTACCCTGTAAAATGATTGGCTAGTTGATCCATTCAAATGACTGCTGAGTGACTGACTGCTAGAAACAGATCACAATTTTACTTCAGTCTTTCAGTCTTCCTGGCTGACATTATGTGGTCTGTGACATGCAGCAATAGCATAGACCATTTCATTTCTGGACTTGATGAGTGCAAAGGGCTTCCAGCACAGACACTTTAGACACTGAACATGAAGCTCTTTATTCATACAGCATAATATGATGGGACTGGTAAACACTGGCAGATCAATCAAGAATTTGGCAGCGGTTCCAAAACACTCGCTCTTGTCAGTGATGAAGGGGAGCACTCCTTCTGCAGGAACAATGGGGAAAGGGAGATCAGTGAATAGGCAAACACCAGGGCAGTGCTTTCATCTCAAAATACATCAATTAAGAATTCATATAAGGGAATAACAAGAGTCACATTGGAGATTACTTTGAGTCATTCCAGGTTTTCTGGCGAGCCTTGATTGGAAGTTACTTGTACAAATGCTCATACTGAAAGCTGGGATGGCTCACACTGCTATTGCATGCAATGAGAGTTATAGTTACGCACTGAATAACACCATGCAGCGGGGGTTCCTGCTAGAGTAATTGCGAGCAACCTGATATTCAATTCTTAAGGGTGCAACATGAAGCTCAATAGGAAATCACACATAAATGTAATACTCTCTTACATGGGGTATGCACAGCTAAAGTGATCAGAAAAATAGCAGAAAATATTTTGGTGAGCCTAATGTTAGTATCCTGGTTTCTGTGCATGAGCCGAGTGCTCATAAACACAGTGTGCAGGATGTGGATGTAGAAGTACATGGTAAAGGGGAGAAACACGCTGAGCTTCATCAGCATTCGAATCTTCATGAGTTTGTCATTGAGGCTGGTGAAAGAGGTCTGGTTAACGCTGTTGTAATAGCCATTCTTCAAGCCAAGAAGATGCTCGGATAGCTCTTCGATGAACACGGGCAAAAGTGGAGAAAGCAGTTCAAAAGCTACAAACAGCTTGTAGTTGACGATTTTCCAGCCACATACGATAACGGTGTAGATGGAGAATGAAATAAAGGACACGTAACAGAAGGAGAGGGTGCTGGTGATTTGCTTTATGTTGACCATTATTTCACAAAACTTCAAACCTAGTCTCCACACCTTGTGGCTGTGCCAGTCAATCATCAGCGGCCACAGTGACATATTGATGATGTTGCAGATGGTGCTTCCAAGGATGAACCCCATAATGTTCTTCTTGATCTTTTCTTTTGCCCTGCAAGCACCTCATGACCGAAATAAAAAAGAGTGTATTAATGCACAGTCCTGGAAGCAGCAATACACACCTTAACGAAGTAGAGAAGTCAAAATAGATGTTGACATTACAGTAGTAGGTGGAGTTTTGATCCATGTCTGAAGAAGAGAGGTGCGCACCAAGAAAACTGCAGACTGGCTGCTACAAACTAGTTTGCAGACTGAAGAGATACATCCCCAGGTCTGCTGTTGACGCCACTGTTCAGAAGATGTCAAGTCAGTGTTAACAGCTAATGGTCAACCTGAATGTATAGAATCGCATTAGACAAGACTATGTTAATCACCTGGCTTAAACCCATCCAAATCCTGTGTGGGTTATACATGTTTACGTGTTCCCAGCCTTTCCTTCCCTGTGGAATTAATTACTGGGGTCTTATTTTTCTAATCCTGTCACTTGACCAACTACCTTCATTAGAAAGAACATGAGCTGTGTCAGAGATCTCATGATGTGAAAGCTACGTCAGACAAACCTATACTGTAGTATATATTAAGCTTGCATTGTAACCTTGTATTGACCTGTGACACTTGTATATCGCCTTGGATAAAGGTGTCTGCCAAATAAATAAATAAATAAATAATCTCTCCTCTAGAAAGTTTTCATGAATATTCCATTTTTCTTCATTAAAAAAGACAAAAGATTATTTAAATAACTCCCTGATATTTTAAGAAGAAGAATCTGAAACCAGGACAAAATTCTTTACACTACAGCCTATAATTTGCCAATGCCAAGCAAATGCTTTGTGGAAATTCATACTGGAATTGAGTTCTATCCTTATTAATATACCCGGGATTGCATGGGTACCAGCTGGCGTCAAAACTAGTATCTGAACGAGTCAAAGAAAAACTATGTACCAAATGTACCAACTAAACTCTATTATTTGTAAATTGCTGTGCCTGCGACTTTGCAAGAGAATCAGTGCATATGTCCAGTATTTATTATGTTTTAGTGAATGTCATCTTGCTGAAATACAGGTGGACATATTTGCATGCTAATGTCCCAGAGCAGGATTTGATATTGAAGACTAACCTAAGTGTGCTTTGTGTGGGTACACAATGCTTGTTGAATCCTATTTTTCATCTAATTAAGTTGCTCATAAATTTCACATCATTAACTCGCCTTTATTCCTTTACAGCTTGAAATGCGTAAATCTCTCTAATGAGCTTGTGAGCCTGTTTGTACTGGTTTATTTAATTAGCAAAGTCACCTCCATGTCTCCCCCCCCCATGAAAAATAATGCACATGACAGACTGCTCGGCAACTTGTGTCCGATTCAAGTTTTTTTTCAAGAGCTTGAACAATTTCCAACTTTTTAACCCTAACCCTAACAGCTGCGATCTTAGCTGTTTGTTTGCATGCCATTTTGTAGTGATGAGGTGCACTTGTGGAAATCACAATACAAACCGTGTCAATGATATAACGATGGTTCTTGAAAGATTGAATAAACCAATCAGTGTGCCTCAAGACACTCTTGCGATGACGTATTTGAAAAGACTGAATAAACCATTTTAATTTAATTTTGATGATGATGAGTTATCAGGTTCCAAAACAGTACAAATCACTATCAGTACCAAGAAGGTGCTCTTTCAAGCAAAGTTCCTGTAGGTGGAGCATTTACAAAGGGAAAAATCTGATTCACCACAAGGGTGTTCCCTTAGGAGGTGTTCCTATATGCAGAGACGGCTGTATTGTTAAATTGTTCAAATGTACAGCCAAGTAGCTTAAGGTATTATTTTTAATTGTTTTTTTGGATATTAGCCCTGTTGTTTGAATTGATAGCCCCCTTGAAAATTATACCACTTTATTGTAAAGGCTGGTATTACTTTGAGGCCAATACCCTGGAAAGGCTTCTATCAATCCTAACATAACAGTGACATGTTTGATTGGCACAGGACTAGAGATTTTATAGACGGTCACGAGATCCTCTAAAAACCTCAGAGAAAATGATCAGTGATGAATAGAATTGGACGGTTTGCATGGGACTAAATTTCACTGATGATGGTAAAAATTCTGAATCCACCAGTTTATATGAGGATTTTTAGTCCTGTGCAAATCGGACTTTAGTCGTCTACTGTTTGAACTCTTTAGTGCTCACATTTCAACTAATACTCAAGCCAAAACTTGGCGTAGTGCTTTAAAAAGATAAAACAGCTTACATAAGTACAGGTGCTAGAAAAATACCTCAATCCAGTGCACACTGTCTAGAGCAACTTATCTGAACTCAGAGCCTGTCTATGACTAATCCCTCATATTCCACTAAGATTAGAGTACCAGGGCTCTGCTAGCAAAGAAACTGAATCTTTAATCAATATCAGACCGCTAGTAGATTTTAAAGCTTAGTGGCGTTTTATATTTTTAATGTTATGGTGTTTTGAGGCTTAATGTTGTTGCAGTGTAGAACTAATGTTTCTAACCTAGCTGGATGCTTATTAGATTGCAGGAATACACTGCAGGTCTTATTATTAGGGATTTTACCCCAGTTCTAATTTAACCCCCAACCAAGGGTTTAAGTCAGTTTTTATTAACATTAGTCGCTTTATCTCTAGTCTTTTCTGATGTTGAAGATTTATTTTTTACCTTATTTGGTAGTAATATTTTATATTACGTGTGTCTAATTACTGTGTATTTACATAGTACTTACTTAGTAGATGCATGTGCAATAATGCATAATTACACTGTTATTATGCACAGTTACAATGTAGTTCATCTGTTTGCACGATATAACCCGAACCCTAATGCTTTTCTGATACAATTGTGTACTTACATATACCATGCAAAAAGATTTACACATTAACTACATTGTAACTATTTGTAATGATGTATAAGTGCACCTGTATTTACTAAGTAACTTCAATGTAAATACACAGTAATTAGATACACAGTGTAAAATGTTACCCTTTGTTTCAGGATTTCACATTTTTCAAGTATGCTGTTACACTAGGAAGCCTGTGAAGGATGACTTTTGAAAAATGTGTACATTTTAAACAGCGTTATTACAAAGAAACAGAAGATCTTCAATGGGAGAATAATCTCTCCTCCCTTAAAATACTACAAAATGTCATCAGATTTTCAGGAGAAGTTTTCCCTTTAAACATTCCGTCTCTGTGAGTTTAAGATGAAAAAAAACCAAAAAAACAATCGTAGTACTTCCTGTCCAAGTTGAACGCATTTGCAGTGAGCGTGACCTAGTGCATGCCTCAGGTTTATGACTTCTCTTTTATTTATTGCTTTTAAATGTCTGCAGATAGCATTAGGCTACGGGGAGCCCACACAACCCCTTGACGAAAACAGCTGATAAGATTATCCACTGTCAAGACAAGCACATACAAGGAAGAAACATGAATAATCCACATGGACAGGAATATGCAAAAAATCTGCACCAGGAACCCACTTTATATCTATCTATCAATATATATATATATATATATATATATATATATATATATATATATATATATATATATATATATATATATATTATTTTGGTTTAGTTGGTCTACAATATGGTTTGACTGCATAACTATGGGATTGGGTTATCTTGCTTAGATAGGAGTTTACAGTAGGTGCTGCATAATCATACTGAGCTGCTTGAAAAGACACATGCTCATTATTAAAAGCTGAAGCAGTGCTAGCCTCAATCCATTGTTACAGGACACATTGAACGGGCACACACTCAAATAGCTCCATTTATCTTACCTTGGAAGCACTTTTCTTTATGCATTAGCCTCCATTTACTGGTTTACTGCTACGTATGCATATTCCTTTATATTTCAATTCGAAATGAAAGCATTGCTTTTCATTCTGTTGCAATCTGCATGTTCTTTACATTGGCTAAAACCACTTTGCGCTGCCACATCAAGCTGAGAGTTGTAGATATGGTTATCTTGGGACAGTGCACCAGATAAGCCAGGTAAATTCTGCACTGTGTCAGTTAGCTTACAATCTCTGAATATTGCTTGTGTCTGCTTTTCTGATTCAGAAAGTCCTGGGAATCTCATCTAGCACCGTGCGGTTCAGATTGAATGAACTAGATGATGCAGACAATTCTGATTGTACTGTGCACATGACCTTGAGTTTTGCAGGACAACTTACTGGATCATTAAAGCAAAGCTGAATTCAGTGAAGCAGATGTCACACCGGGTACTCAGATGCTCAGATTTTCCCCCCAATTTGCAAAGCAATTCCTTTCCAGCCTTTGAGAAAATTGCTTTTTTTTTTTTTTTTTTTACAAAGCAAAGCCAAGCAAAGACAAAATAGTACTTTGAAGTCATAACGTCCTCCTCTCTGTCTGGATCTGTAAAAAACTGAAAATGACTGCAGCGTGAAGATCACCCCAAAGACCCTGACAGGCAGCAGCAGGTCCAATCTAACCCTGGTTAAACCACCTTCTTTGATTGCACACAGCCTACCCACATGGACATGGTTCTGGGAACCCCTGTGTCTGAAGTGTTGGGCCAATCAAGTTGGCACAGGCACATCTGTGGATGCATTGAAAGCACTGGAACGTACAGTACTATGTTGCTCCCTATTGCCATAAACAAAAGGTCCAGAACACTATTTTAGGTTACTTGAGGTGATTCAGCACCAGGAAGAAGCAGTAACTTTCACTTCCTATATGTACAGTAACATATTTTGTAGCTTGTGTAGCATATTCCACAATACAAGGAAACCACTTCAGAAGATCTTCAACGAAATAATTGTTTTTTTAAATGCATTTTTAAATGCATTTTTAAATGCATTCAATTATAATTTTAAATAGCAAAATTCTTTGGCAGACGAGAAGCGATGCAGTGGAGAGGAAAGCACTGATATGGATGACTAGCTGTAAAGTGCAGGGTAGCATCAGAGTTAAACATTTTTTAAACATTCTATTTGGCAGGTAGAAATTCCTTTGTTATCCCATTAAGAGCCATTGTCTTTCTTTGAGGACAGGCTACTTTGTAGTTTTTCAGAGCATTTAACTGGCATCTACCTGTTATTTAAATGTTCTCTTTAACTATATCGTTATGATAACTTACTCTAATTTTGTTAAATGCAAAAGTTAGGTTTAAATGTAACTGTTAATTCTACAAGCATATCCCTTCAGATGCTTTTATGATGCCTCAATATAACTGAAGCCTAAAAATGATAAATGTCTTGGTGTTTTCCTCCCTGCTGTGATGATAAAGCTCCAATTTGTATGTGTTGAGCCTCATAGCCGGCGCACAATTTCACTTCTCTGATTACATTGGGTATAACTTGACTGGCCTCAAAATAGGACACAACAGTTTGTAGCCAAAACAAAGGATTTAGATTTTTTTTTCTGTGAATTTTTCCAAAATCCTGAATACTAAATGATTTATTTATTCTAATTTTCACATAACTGTTCTAGATAACAGCAATAACTCAGAATTTAAATAGCTCACAAGTTAAATAGGTTCTTATACAGCATCTAGTAGAAGCACTACTTTGTAGTCTAAGTGGATATACAGAATAGCGACCGAATGGCCATTAACGACTACATTCACTACTTGGTTTCAAGCTGTTCAAATATCCGGCTGTAAATCCTGCAGCTCTTGAGTAACTCATCTGTGATTGCTGCTCTGTCTTTTTGTGTTGCACTCAATAAAACTGCACCCCTCTGAGAGAGATGTATAACAAGCCTTCCTCTCTATATTGCATTCCTATAATAAGGCATGATAACGAATGATTTCAATATGTTCCCCTTGTTGCAGTTTTTTTTTTGTTTATCCAAGGACAAAGAGTTCACCGAGTTTCATAAATCATTTGATGTTGTCTGAAACAATAAATAGATAATTTTTTATTTTCCTGTTTTTGGACATTTGTACAAAGCAGTTTCACACGTTGTTTTCAGCTGCACTATCAACTAAAGAACCTGCTTCTGCTTTGAAGAAACAAACAAACAATGCATTCCTTGCATCAGCAGGTTCGGTTGCACAGAATCGCTAAGCTCTGTTCTTTGGTTTAGGAAATGTTATTTTTAACAGCAAAGATTTGTCAGATAGCAACTGAGGTATCATAACAATCACAGAGGGAGCGTGTTGTTATTTGCTTGTGTTTTGTAACCCTTATATATGCTGTACGTGCACTGTGCAAGTGTTGTCTACCAATAACAAATCATGACAAAATGAACTCTATCTGCATCTTTCTTTGGAACAGTGCAGAAATTGTTCATATATGTCTTTTATTTCAATTTTCCGCACCTTTCAAGGCCTTTTTATTTCAGTGCGCTGTCATATTTTTTTCTGCTGATCTGACAAAATCCAGCAACACTTTGAGCTGATGAAGTGTACGCTGTAGTGAACCTCATTTAGTTCAGGAGCTGACAAACATTTCAGAAGTTGTGCTGACACCAGTCCTTAACACATTACAGCACTGCTTATCTTCCAAGACTTTGATTATTCCTCAGAGCCTTATTGTAAAATATGGAACATGTAACTGTCTTTAAATGTACATTTGGGTGATTTTTATTATATTTACTGCAATACAGGTTGGTGATACTCAATCGTACCAAAACTGATAGGTGGCCTCCAGCAAAAAGCTTGATCCAGCTGTTTGCTTGTGTACAGCAATGATACATTTTGATAAACAGTTTTCATTTTTTTCTAGAAATATTCCAATAGTGTTATGAATACTAAAACGAATTAAGAAATTCCTACCTGTGCAAACGTGGACTTAACACCTTCTCAGATTGATACTGTTTGTTTCTTAAATCATTTTCAGAAACGTCCCAAACTTTTACTGTTATATCTCCTTTAAAGTTATAAAGAGTTTACTGTGACAAGTAGATAAATGTAACAAAAACAACAATGAATTAAAAAGCAACGCACACAGATCTTTCACATTGCCTGTTAACAAACACATGTATCTTCATCAGTTTGGAATTAATAAAATCCAGCTTGTTTCCTTTTTTTGTTGTGAGGTGTTGAGCTCTGAGTAGATGACTGATGAGTGCCATTGCCATTAAAGATTCCATTGGGAGCTTTCTGAACAGCTTCCCTGTAATCTCTACTCGTGGTACTCATTACCATAATTAGCTCTGCCCCTACTTGAATACCTGCTGGAGTGCCACACGTATTTTTTAGAAGCTCAAGACAATCACAGTGACAAGAGTAATCTCCTTTTAGGCCGAGAAGGATAAGGATGGAAGTAGTTTTTCTAACCGCATATCTGATCAAGACATCAGCCGAATGGATAATCAATTTAGAGAGATGTATGCTAATTGCTCAGAAACAAATCACTTAATTTGCTCATGGAAATGATTGTTAACAGGAGGGGGCATGAAAAAGAGAAAACATTTATCAAGACTAGCTTCACTTCACTGTGGCCAATGTGAGGTTTTTGATTTATTTTACCCTTTGCTTTGCATCTGGAGTAATGTGGGTTAAATATCAGGTTAAATTGCACCTGACCATGTGTGACGTGCATGTTATAGAATGGAACTGTGGACCCAGGCTAGGTACAGTGCACCCACAGCCTGAGTCTGGACTCGCTATACTGCCTTCAGGCCTGGATTAAGAGCAAACCAGCCTGCCCATCGTTACACTGGCTCTGTAAAACATCAGGCTGCAATAAGTAAATAATCACATTATCTTGCTGTAACTCCCAGGCAATAGTACAAAAACAAGCAGGCACTATATCCTGACAAGCTAAATCTCTTTTCACTTTTTCTAAATTCTAAAGCAGTTTTTTCAACCTTAGTCTTCAATACCCAGCCTCAATACCCAGTTGCTGCCAAAAGCATGTCTCTATATTGTTGTTATTTCTTTAAAAATCATTTGCTTTTCCTTTTTTTTGTTAAATAAAAGTGTTTGGTAGCATTGCTATTTTATCGGCCGCCTGATTTGGTGTCTTTTTACCTGATCGCCTGTGCTTGACCCTCGCAGAGGGGCTACGTCATCTTCACAATATAAAAATGCCAATGCACACAGCTAAGCTATGGCCAAAAGTTTAGTATCACCTAGAATTTTAGGATTGAGATATAATAATAATAATAATAATAATAATAATAATAATAATAATAATAATAATAATAATAATAATGATATATCTGCATATATAATATTTGCATATATAATCAGTACATGGATGAAGGCTGACACCCTTGTGCCAGGTTGTCTGTATCTAGTTTACTATAATATATGAAGAACTGCCTGCTTCTGTGAGGTACGGTACAGCATTTCGTTTCGTTTTAGAAAGATCTGAGAAATTGTGGAAGTCCTTAAAACTTTAGGGTTGTGAGATTTGTCTACATTTATAAGTATTCTTCAGCATCGCTGTAGCTCCTAGATGCTGACTGTAGATGTCAGTATTTCACTATCTGCTTTGTGATCCATGCTCCTCTTGTCTGTCTCAGTAAGGGTGGCAGGAGGTTGAGTTTATTTCATCAGTGAAGGTACATTATCAGAATTACACGGTACAGGGCACTGAATTGAACTTGTTGCAATCACCATTTATCTTCCTGCCCTCCAAACGGTTTCTCCTTTGGAGAATCGCTTGATAGCACACAAAGCCTTTGGAAATCTTGTCTCTTTTTGAGATCAGTACTTTTGTCCGAGTTTAATGCATTCTTATAATGTTTTGTTCATTTGAAGATTATGCCTACATTATATAAATGAACTGTGTGCGCTGGTGCATTAAATATTCCAATAGAAGCGACCAGTGAAACACAGACCTCTGGGGTGCGAGCAGATGCTTAATTCCACTGTGGTTTCGTTTCTCACTGGGGAAGGAAGTGCTTTGAAAAGAAAGCCTTTGTGAACTGTTGAGGAGCTTGAATACACTCCAGGCAGGATGAAAAGTAAGAAACAGTCCTGTTGACCAGGATATTCCCAATGATCTCATATAATTCTTGATAACACGTCCCATTAAGCATCTCTATTGACTGTGCATTTACATAGCAGTTACCTTGTAAACACGAGGTCAGCACCCTTAGCAGCAACACTGCAGGGTACACTGGGCACTAGTGTCTCCTATAGTAGTTAACTTCAGCAGGGCTTTGTGCAGAGAAGCAGTAGCTCACTTCAATGGGGCTTTGTGAGGAGAAGCAGCCTGCAGTGGCTGCACTTCTCTGGACAGCTGAGCTGTTTGCTGAGTTCACAGATTCTCTGCATCATCAACATATCAAACTATTGCGTTTATGTTCAGGAAGCCCCACAGGGCAGAACATCACTCCTGCCATCTGTGATCTGGGGTTGCTGCAGAACAAAAATCTCTCTATGCGCGTTATTAAAGTTTGCACTTCTAAACATAATCCCCCCCCCCAAAAAAAAAAAACAAACTAAAAAACCAGACACTGTTGTCATATTTAAAGCTGTCTAACTCTTTTTTTCACGATATAACGCTAACCCTAAACCTAAAACCAAACCCTAACCCTAAACCTTTTCTGATACAATTGTGTACTTACCTATATCATGCAAAAAAGTTTACACATGAAGTCCATTGCAACTGTGCATAATAACATTGTAATGATGTGTAAGTACACATGTATTTACTAAGTAACTACTATGTTAACAATTGGAGATATGCAATGTAAATTGTTACCATTCTTTTGCTGTCATGGTTCTTTAACTAAGGAAAACAAACAGAGCACATGATGGTAATGGGATCCACAGCGATCCACACTAGCTTGACAACCTAGGAGGCTTCACCAAGCTCTTGGGATAAGTTCTCCAATTATAAAATCTTAATGCGCTACGTTTCAGTATGTATCGGTACTGTAGATATTCTTTGAAAAGCATACCTGTATTAAAAACAAAATAGGGGAATGGGCTGTACTATAGCAGTCTTGAGAATTAGCATTTCAACCACATTATGTGATACTGAGCAGATCTTAAATAATTTACCACCGGTACTCTGATACCAAGCGCAATAAGTGTCCCGGATGAATTTAAGATTTAATGAAACAGATCTCTCTGTACATCTGCAGCAGAGGAACATACAGAATCTCCACTGGCTTTGTAAGGAGAAGCAGCGCTGTCTTCTTTCAGAAAGGCTTGAGAACCTGGCCCTCTGTGCTGTGTATTGCTGAAGAATAACGGTTCATCATAATAACGCTGCCAGTGCTCACTGACCTGCTGCTTGACCGATATGCAATAGGCTGGATAAATGACCATCCGCCGGATGCCTCCTGTTTGTGCTCATCTTAAAGACGTTCCAAGAGAGGTGAACGCCCTCATAAATTAATGAAAGATGATTCTCCAGATGCATCGTTCATTCCAGGACAAAAATAATGAAACTGGCACAGTAAATGTGAATTGATTTTGTATTCATTATCATTCCAGACTAGTCCCTAAGGCTTGACGTTACCCAATCTTTTCTGGGGATGCCCTCTCGATACCTGGCACTAAGAGCCAAGGATTCAGCTGTAGTGACTCTTAAGCCTGTGCCCCCTGGCACGAGGGATGTTCTTTACCACACAGAGAATAACACACATGATGACAGGCTCTCTGGACATGGTGCTCATTTTGACTTGATATTCCACATTCACGCACGAAGATTGTGAGATTCAGACCCGGTCGATCCTCTGACTATAGGGTTTATCTGCAATCAGATGAGTGAATGTTAATCTTACATACTTAATGTATGTGATTTGTTAGCAGGGTGATTGTGGTGAAACTACTTCTTATCCTAGAGAGGTTCCTATCAACTGATTACCTGTACATTACCGGCAGTACAAGAGAACACTGATTGCTTTAGTACATTTCCACTTTCTTGTAGAATTAAAAAGAAGATAGGTCTGGCTGCACCTATTGAGAATGTGCCAATCATCAATTCTTTCATCATTTAACAACTGAAGTGTGTCCTGGAAACAACTTGATTTTCAATTTCAGATTCAAGTCACTTTTGTAATATTACTAAAATTATTATTGTAAAATTATATAATGGAAAAACATTTCAGCTTTCAGACAATCGGATTTGGTTAGTGTTAGGAATCAGGTATAGGTTATCTAAAGAAGGTAACACTTTTCATTATGTGTCTCCAATTACTATGTAATTACACAGTAATTACTTGGTAAGTATATGTGTACTTACACATCATTACAAAGTTATGCATAGTTACAATGTACTTGATGGGTACATCTTCTTGCACACGATATGTAATTACACAATTGTATCAGAAAATGGTTAGGGTTAGAGTTAGGGTTAGGGTTAAATAGAGTACATTAAGACATTGTAATCATGTGTAAGTACACATGTATTTACCAAGTAACTACTATGTACATACACAGTAATTAGATACATGAAGTGTATAGTATTACTCTAAAGAAAATGAAAATGTGGGTTGTCAGGTTTTTCCAGGAGATACATTTAACTAATTCAAAAGTCAGATGTCCTGAGGAATTTGTATTAAATGCATATGGAGTAATCAAATTTACTGCATTTAACACCCCTTCTTTGAAAGTTGGCAAGAATTGCCGTTCACTTTACAGTAAATGCACCTTTAAATATGATAGCTCATAACTAATTGCATTCACAATTACCAACCTTTACTATAAAGTACTGCCAATATTTGTTAAAACCCTTTAAAAAAAACAAAGATAGGATAAAATATGTTTAGCATTACTCTGCAATTCAAGAGCCATTCCACCCTGCTATCAGCTGTTTGTTGTATGCACCAATCATGCTCACAATGGCTTTGCTGCATGACACAGAAACAGCAGCAGCGAGTGAAGTAGCAGAATGCTAATCAGGAACGCTCCACTGTGCTGTGGTTTGATCTCAATAGGGGATGATCTTGGTGTCATTAGAGCCAGTTTATTTATATAAATATAACATGAATGCCAATGCTTGCAGAGTAGCTGATATACAAAGGCTAGAGGTAAGAAACTGAACCAATGTTATATTTTCATAAAAGGAAGACACCCCTCTCCCGGACAGAACTGCATAAGCAACATTCAAGTTTCTAAAGAGTTTGCATGAAAACCATCATATAAGAAGGGATAACGTGGGTGCTGTATGTTTTGATGGAAACCCCCTTTGCATTTTGAACTCTTTAAAGACCGGGCTGTTTTCATAATTACTAATAATCCTCTTTTTTTAACCGTCTAAGGTACACAAGGAATCGAGCGGTTGTTCAAACAATGTCTTCTTAAAATACATTTTGTGCACCTCATTGTGGGACACATATGTCCCTTGTACTGTACCTTAAAGGGTTAAAGTTCAGGCTCCACTTTTCCCATTGCAGAATCACAGCAGCCTTGAGATCTCAAAATACAAGCAGCTGCTGCCTCCTTTAACCTTTTAGTAAAAAGAGCAAGGTTATTGAAGTCTGTTGCTAGCATTTGGAGATGCAGACACCAGGCTGGGATAAACATCTCTCAGAGTTGCCACACTAGCAGCCCTCCAGGAGCTGATGGAGTGTGTGGGAGAGTGAAGTGCAAATATCACATGTCTGGGGCTCTTAAATGAAGTTAACAAGGATCAAACAATATAGGAATAGTGGCACTGCACTTGCTTCAAAGAGTTGCCTGGGGTTTTCTCAAGAGGAATGGTCTATTGTAATATGAATATAGATAGCAAAGCTTGACTAAGAACACTCTTATTGTAACAGTAACAGTTTTGTACCATATTTTTTCCATTCTTCTGGCATATATTTACCATTCTTTTTAGTGTGTTTTCAATATACATCATTTACTATGTTTCGCTACACTTTACAATGCTTTTACCATGGTGTACCACAGTTAACTTTTATATGGTTAAAGGCATCTCTCAGGGGGTTGCCTGTGAGGTAGTTATGTAATGATCCTTTACTAATTGCTTACTGTACCTTTAAAGGATGCATATAGTTCATTCCTATTAGCTATTATGGTTTGAAGCATTTCACAGCTAAAATAAATGCGCTCTGTGCTTGAACCAGCAATCCGCGTCTGGACTCGCTATACTACCTTCTGGCCTACATTAAGATTAACCAGCCTGCCCAGCATTACAGAGTCTTGTGGTGTCTGTATGACAGTCTTCAAGTGATATGTTATAGGAGACTGCTGTGAGAAGCAAACCCAACACTGAGGGTGCACCAAGCTCACTGTGCAAACTAATTGACAATTTTACAGCGAGAAATGCCTCGACTTAGCAAAGAGCCGGGCATGACACAAGCTTACCGTGTTCAATAAAGGAGTTACTCAGGTGGTGACTAAAGTGTGAACAAGAATTTGGTCATAAATATCATCTCTGAATGGATAACCGTTCCCTCTTTAAAACGTATACAAGGGATTTTAATGAGCAGCCTGGGACACATGTGCAGTGGCATCAAATCCACTTACCACCAATGCAGTGTGACTAAGTAGGACATTTTCTCTTCTTTTTACCCTCATTACCCTAGCTAATATATGCCAAGGACAACACTACATTAAATATTGTACCAGCAATTGTGTAATGGGCAGTGTTGGGTGATACAGCTCTAAAAACACAAACACAGACAAGCTCGGCTCTTTATGGCTAAGGTTCTTGCTTGCAGTGAGCAAGGTCCAGCTCAAGTCCAGCCTTCACCTTCCTGTTACACTTGGCAGTTCAGAAAAATTGTTTTTTTTTTAGAGAATACATTTTACACTGGTAGCAAATTAATCATATTTGGGAGAACAGTCTGCCTGTGAATGTTTTGCGCATTATTATAGAGAGGATCATCTATTCAGGGATAACAGGATATTTAATAAGGGTCTGCTTGAGGGGAAAATGGGCAATGAAATCCCCATCGCCTGGTCAGTAAAACCTTTGTCCTTTAGTGTATGAAGAGCAGGCTGAGGGTGTGCGGCTTGGAGGCTGTACTGAAATTCAGATACAGCAAGCCCTCAAATGAGAGAAATGAGAAAAAAGATGGAACAAGAAAGGAAGATAAGAGACAGAAAGAGCGAGGTAAGAAAGCAAGGGAATTTAAAGAGGTGCTGTGCATCATGAAATAATCCCCCCTACCCTATCAAAAATAAGACCCCCCCAACTGAATGTTCTTCAGCATCTTGTTTAGGATCCTTTACTTGTTTGCTGCAGACCGGGTTAAGAGATGTTAGCGATTGCACCCTATGTGCTAGGAAAACTACTCAGCATCTTATCTCCTCAGGCGGTGGCGAGGTGGGTGTATTGATGGGAACATGATGTGGTACTAATAAGAGTAGCGTGCGCTGTGGAATAAAAATCCAGGTTCAAGGGCCCTAGTGTTTGCTCAGAAGCAGGGGAAAGCTCGACAGGGGATCTGATCTGCAGTGACAGACAGGAATATGATGACCTGAGAAAGAAAAAGTCATCCCTGAGGTAATAGCTGCCTCACGACTGCAGTGCAAAGCAGTGTGCTGTACAATACAAGGGTAGCTATCTGTAATGGACATTTTCACATACCTCAGTTTGTGTGGGTTGGTGAATGTTGTAGTGATGATGTAATTGCTGGAGGACTGGGGTCAAGCCTGTGATGATGATGGTTGATGAGGAGGGTGAAGGGGGGGATGATGAAACTTGATGATGAGATACTTAAATGTCAACATGGTAGCTGGTCCTTGACTACTATTGCTCTTCAGTATAGCACCACCCTGCACTGAAGCTATGGACAACCAGTAGCAGCAGGGCACACATGCCTTCACTGGAGATGTATCAACCCTATGGGGTGCATTTTAATGATCTAAACAGCGGCTGTTCTAAATACCACCACAAGTAAAGCTGATATAATTTGGACTTCAATCCACTGCATTTTGTCTGTGCCTGTATTATTTATCCAAGGCGATTTACACAGACTAGGGTGTGTGAACTGTACATCAGCTGCAGAGTCACTGTATACAATGTCTCACCCGAAAGACAGAGCACAAAGAGGTTAAGTGACTTGCTCAGGGTCACACAGTATGTCAGTGAGTGAGTCAGGATTTGAACCGGGGACCTCCTGGTTACAAGTCAATTTCTCTAACCACTGGACCACACAGCCTTCTACTTCTACCAGCGATGTGTGTGTCTGTTTGTGTGTGTGTGTGTGTGTCGTTGACGGACATTCAAAGAACCTGGCAACAGAAATTGGACAACATACCTTTTTATTTATCATATTTCTATAACTAGCCTTAGAGAAAAAAACAACTGATTGCAACAGCATTCCAAATCTCACTCCTTCATATGGTTTATATTTGCAAGCATGAAGCTCTAGAGTGCCACCTAGTGACTGGCAATTACCGTGCTGCTCCCTAGTGATAATAATTCTGGTAAGTGATCCTTCCCCTTGGTTTATCAGCAGCGAAATCTGTAACACCAGCCCATTCAAACCAGATGCAAAATTCTATTCAATTTCACCGACTCAGTCAGGGGTTATAACTCGCCAAAGAAGAGCATGAGATGGAAAAGCAGAGTGGCTCTGGCACGGCGGGGCCGTGGTAATGAAAGAAGGGTTTGCGAATGGATTTCAAGCTGTCAAACACAGCCCCATCATCTAACTGAGCACGCTTCACCTTCAGCGTGTGTTTATTTATTTTGCTGAAGAGACAGCCCCACACTGGAGTTAGCAGCCCTCTGGGGAGCTATAGCAGTGAGAGAGTAAGAAGGCAGACAGTATTATTAATCACCTCTCAGTGGGCTGCTGATCTAGGGAGAAGGGTATCATCCTCATCACACCCTCACTGCCCGCTTGCTGAGAAACAATCCAAAATTACCTGAGAATTGCACATCTATGACGCTCCATTAAAATTCTGTTCTTTGTAAAACTGAAGGTTAAATCCATTAAATAAAAACATACATAGCATATGGCATGAGGTCTATTTCTATGAATGAATGCTTATTGTTTTGCACTGGCTGTATAGATAAACACTGATGCTGATTACTATGGCTTATTGCAAACACAAATCTCAGACTCATGGACTGTATTTCACACTGTGTGTAGACACTGCGTCCTTCCCATAGTAAATGCATGATTTGGGTAATTTGCCCACAGTGGAAAACCGGGTCCATAATCTCAATGAAATGAGTTTGAAGCAACTGGATGCCATCAGTTAACACCTCCCTCAGGTCACTCACAAACATTTTAAAAAGACTGTGTGCACAAAACAATTTTTCAGTTTATAATAACATCACAATCCTGTGCAGCTGTCGTTACCTGTCGTTTTTTTTGTTTTGCTTTTGCCGCGGTATCATCTAGCAAGTACTGTAACGATGGCTCTGCCTGAAGTTAATTATTTCTGATGCTTTTTCTTAATGAATTGTCTTCCAAAAGAAAAAAACAAACAAACAGCATTATTCAAAAAAATATATGCATTACAGCAATTTCAATCTCAGTGTTTCAATCTAAGTCTATCATTTATTTTTAGTTATTCAAACGAAAAAAACACTTTTTCATCGTTGTTGTTTTGTTCTTGCCTCCGAGAATCTCAGAAGATGTGTCCAAAAGATAATATTATCCCCTACAGTTAAATAAATTGATAAATTGAGGGAACACTTTACATTGTGTCTCTAATTAATGTGTATTTACTTAGTAAATACATGTGTACTTGCACATAATGCTAATTTTATTATGTATAAGTACAATGTAGTATTTAATATAGGCTGTTTGCTGTTTTGTTAACTCTGCGTTGTTTAGAATTAAACTCATCCTTAACATGTAAGAAGTGAACAGTGTGATTCGGTGAAGCAGTGAAGCAGTCAGCGCAGAGGGCTGGACTTGTTTGTTCTCTTACCTGTCTCTTAGCTGCTGTGGGCATTCTAGATCACATCCCCGAGCTGTGAGATTCTTTGAACGACAGACTTCAAAGACACAACCATTGAATCTAAGAAGAGGCAAGGAGGAAGGCTTTCAGCGAGCTTTCAATGTCGACACTGATGTAAACTTCAGCTACAGTAGCAGTAAAATCCTGGTTCCGATGTGGAATGAACTTCAACTTCAAACAAGACTGCTGATTAAAACGTTTATCAGCTTGAGCTGTGGGTTGAGTGGGATCATTTGAGAGCATTCTTCTGCACAAGGCTATCTGCCTGGATTGTATTAGCAACCTCTCTGTGGTTATTCTAGAATCACTCCTAAAGATAAGTGGCTGATGGAATCCAGGTGCACTTTGCTCTAACAATCAGCTATCCAGGGTGTAGTCTGATCAAACCAACCCCTTTGTTTCTCAATAGTTTTACCTTTAATAGTTCTATATTAAAATACAGAATTATTTTGGTCAAATTGCATTGTGTATGGCTGCTGACAACAAACTTCAATGAAGCATTTGCATTAAAGATTTCCATTGATCTTTTATGATAATGGTGTGACATCATTGTACCAACGTACCATCTCAGCACCCATATTCGGACCACAGTGCATGATTTGTTCCAAATTCATTAAGCTGTCATCACTGGCGATGCTGTTGGCTGCTAATGGTTCTGCAAGAATTTCAACCAAAAAATAGTATAAAGCTATAATTCTGTTAGGGTCCCAAAGGTATCCTTTATGCAATGGAACTTATAATAACAAATATGAAACTGTTTGGTAAAAACCACAACACCAGTGCATTGTAGCTTGTAATGTGTCCAGTGATGATACATTAAAAGAGAAACAGGGTGTGTCTCACTGTGAGTGCGTGCAATGGATACTACAACCTGTTCTGTTTATTTGTGGTCCTTGCCATTTTCACTTGCCTTTCACTGAACTGTGGGCTTCAATAATAATGGCAGGATACAGGGTGGGCCAAAAGTTGCACGAAAGTCATTTTTATGATTCGAGTTGTCGAACTGTCATCCCTTTCAGAATGTGCGAGAATTTTGTCTAACCCTGCATTTAAGACAAATGTTCGAGCGTAATGGCCTAGAATATCAATATTGTTGCCTTTTTTATAGCATAGCACAGTTTGGATACTGTCTGTATTAAAGGTTTATTCTGATATTGAGCTGTAATCATTCTGAACTGTGTACTAGCTAAATCACTAAGGGATACGTTCAAACACTGCAGTGCACAAAGCATAAAAAACGCAGTTACAATGCAAATCAATAACTCTTTAAGAGACAGCGATGAAAAAACAGTTATCCTTTGCAGTTCGGCTGCTCAGGTGACCTGTCGCCAACCCCCCTCTTTAAATTTGAACATCAAGTAATTGCTTCTCCTCGCTCTTGTTGAGGGAAATGCGACATGAACGAAGTGGAGCTGTCTTGGAGCTGCATTAAACGGCAACGATGTCTGGCCATATGGAGCCTGCATATTGTATGTGACTCTGGCAAGAACACCAAGCTGAATTCAATAAAGACTCCCAAATGGAACATCTGCTGGATCATTGCCTGTGAAATTCTTACTAAAAGCAGAACTTCAGAGACATGGATTCTGAAGTAGGCTGCAGTGTGTGTTTGAAATGCATGAGCCCTGAAACAAACTGCACTGCAAAACGCAGTGCTCATACCTCCATAAAACAGCACAGCACATCAATCTAACTAGGGCGCAGCACGCTGCTTCACTGAAAATGAGCACATCAAGCTCTCTGACCTGAGGGAGCTGTGAAATGACAGAAATAGCTCAACGTGGAGAGGTTTGCGTTTGGATTTTTCAAGGCGAAAATGCCTCTTCATTGAAGTTACTTGATCCCCACAAGGAATTAAGATTTGCAAGTGGAAAAAAAATGAAAGTAAAAAGTTAGACACACACAATAGAAGCTAATGATTGAATTACATTGTCATGGTACACTGAAGAAATTGCTTCCTCATTAAAATATCATTTTCTGGTACATGACAAGGGCATTCTGAACAGGGTTCTTAAGGCGGTTCTGCTTAGGTATTGAGAAACTGGTTCAAGGTCTTTTTCCCATTGGCACACAGACGCTGAACAGGCCTGAGGCAAGACCATTTTTCACAACTTACATTTAGAACTCAGACATCTGCTTCCTAATTTGCTCTTGAGATGTCAAAATGAAAGCATATTTGAGGGATTTTTAATAAACTATATTCCAATGGGAATCCCAATTCCAACTTAACCTATTTGTAGTTGTCTCTTTCAAGACAAGTACAAGGGCAGATGTTACTCTCTGATAAACCTTTTCAGTGTGTCTGCATTTTACATGCACGTCCCTGCAGGTCAGCTGATTATACCTTCAGCATCTTGATTACCTAAATAAATGATACTCCAAGCACTTGCCTTGGAATTCTATTTCATTTTTGTTCCTAGTAGGCGCGTTTGTCAACCTGAAATCCTCAACAAAAAACATTACAAACTTTAAAGTCACTGACCTTGATGAGCTTATGCAGTAGAAGCAAGTTGCTTATGTGCATCTGTGTGCAAAATGCAAATAGTGAGGATAGTGTTGGCTGGCGCCCAGAACGTCTCAGTAAGAAGCACAGCGATGGTTCCTTGAATGTGCTGGCTTGGCAGGTCAGAGTGAAGGATGCAGACGAAGGGCAATGCATTTCACTAAGCCCTGGGTAGTAGGAACCTGCTGATTAATACGCTTGTTCTAACACTTGAAGACTGACCTTTTGTTTGATAGACTGCTGAGGATCCTAGCGTTTATCTTTCTAGATGAACTGGCTCTGTCCAGGCAGAGAAGATTTCTCTAGCAGGTTTTGTCATGCTTACCAATATCTTTCTCTCATAAGGGCAAATGAGTGGCCCTATGAGAGAATTTTTATTCTTAACACTTCACCAAATACATGTTGGAGGGGAGCAGATATTTCACTGCTAAGATTAGAAGTAGGTTGATTTTAAGAATATCCCATTAATTATAGCATTAGTCTGTATGATTGGTCTCTTTACAAAAGCTGTCAAACACAACTGAAAATGCGTCTGTGTGTGCACACATAATAAACAGTTCAGTCAGGAAATGCGATAGGTTATTTACCAGACCAGACAACACTACTACAGTATATATATTTTTACACTACATTCTTTGGCCTTTGGACTCATCTTTTGAGGTACTCCTGCCCATAAATTAGCTCACAGATCAGTGGAGACGCTGACTGTAGGGAAGCCATGGGCAGGGAGATAAAATAGCTGCCCTCCCCTTTAGACAGAGCTAAAAAGCAGGCTAAGGCTGAGGAGGAGGAAACGAACTCTGGTGCACAATACGTAATGCTGATTAATGAACTTGTTACTTATTGAAAGACAAATAAGATATTAGATATTCGACAGATGAACTGTTCTGATATTTACCGTGTATTTGATATTAAGGGAATTGAAATACATTTGCATTAGCTTATTTCATAACAAGATTTGATAACATATTTCTTAATATTTTTTCAGGGTCAGTTCTTTTGTATCTGTCTGTAAACTAAGAATGCTTTGTCGCTCTTAAAAATGTATTGTCTTAATCTCTGTTTCTGTCATGTGCTGAAACTCAAAGTCATGTGCATTGCTTTTAACTATCTCAACATAATTGCATTATATCAGTAGCAGTAAAGACACAAGTGGATAATGTAAGCTTTTTATTTGTAGACCTTGCTGTTAAACAGACCATCCACATTCAAGGATTTGCTGTACTTAATAAACTGTGTGAGGTATTTCATGCTGCGTTTTCTTGTTGCAATGAACAATACATTTCCATTGATGTAGAGGCCATATCAGTGAGTCAACCCCTTTTCTAGCCGAATTGCTGTTAGACAAAGGTAGACAACCCTGGGGTGATGAATTCATGGATAGAAAGAGACGCAAAAGAAATGCTGCCTTTTGCAGCAGCCTTTTTAGTACTTCTAGGATCCAGCTCTCGATGCTGTCAAGACCCAAATAATCCACAAGAGTTCTCTTGTGATGCTTGTTGAAACACAAGTACAGAGTAATGAAGGGCTTCTTTTTCCTCCAGTGGTAACACAGGCTTTATTATGACAGCATCATTTTGACAATATTGGCATCTAGCTTCCGAGTGGCACTAATTTAAAGGTTTTGGCCCCCTGAGGAGTAATCTCATTTAGAACTGCTGAGAGAAGGTGATTAAAGCCATAGCCTAATTTGTAAGCAGTCAATCAACCTCTTTTATCCAATAATAAGCATCATACGGTCTCACTGTATGCGGTTTAGCTGACATGTCTGACAGTTATCAATGCATCTGTCCGTGGGTAGCTATTCAAAATGATCAGAGTGGAAATAATACCCAGCATGCATCGTTCTGGCATTAATAAGTCTTCATGCAAACCGCGAGCTTCTTAAAGCAAGAGTATTACCCACTGTTTGTAGGAATGAGCTGTCAGCCATGCCCAGGGACTCTTCTAATGGAACTATATTGAGTCTGAGAACTCAAACCTCTTCTGACCTTTGTAGTGGACATAACACTCAGTCTGTCATGGTTCACGAGCTGATAAAACTACTGCTGTGTATCTTTGGAGCTGACAAATAGCAAAACAACAGTTTACAAAGCCGTACATCTTTCACATTTTTAATGCATGTCGAAAGTATCAAAAGTTGCATTCATTATTAATTACTGTAGCTCACATGTTACAACAATTCTGAGATTTCCAATCAATATATTTGATCAGGTTTCATACGAGGCAGTATACTCAACATACTTTTTAATCTTTCTTCATTTCCACACTATCAATTTGTGGATGAGTGTCTTCTCTCTCAAGATGAATGATGATGATATTTTGTACCTGTTCTCCAGTAGATTTCTTCGAGATGGTGGGCCTCCACTTTAATGATTGAAATGTTATCAGAAATGAATGGCAGCTGTTGACGCCACAGTCTAAATACCCCATGCATTTTACAGATCTCAACAGTGGAGTATACTTGATGAAGAACCACACTCAAATGAACCCTCTCGTAGTGACGTTCTACACATAACTCCAGACCTGAGCACGAGAATAGACCTGAAACTCTTTAATGAACTGAGGCTCAGCTTAAATCTGTCATCAGAACAGGTACAGCGACTGTAAACCATAAAAATATATATTTTTTTGCATGCCAGGTCTCACACAATCTTAAGGTTGTTTAACAATGATAGCACAATGCCTGTGATGTCTTGGTTTCCAATGGAGAGTGTAGAAACCCTCGGTTTGTATGCCAACTGCTTTAGCTGTTATCAGTGTCTGCTGTGGAAGTGAAAAATGAGATTGGGCAAAAAGGTATCATTTACAAAAACTGAGATTACTGAAATGGCTTTTCAAAGTTGGATTCATTACATTCAACCCAAACATATATATTTGTTATCACTAAAGTACAGCACACAGACCACCAATGTCACCGTCAAGGACTGTGGAAGACGTCTAGAAACAGGAGGGTTTTGTTGGATGCACCATTTTAAAGTTCCATAACTTATTTGACATGCATTAAAGGTAGTCAGGATTAAAGACATATTTTTACAATTTAGCCTTTTAAACCTGACTTACAAATAGACTTGAACATATGTTCATATTTAAATTTCCATTTGAAGAACATCAGCTATGAAAACAGCAACTGTTTTTTTAAATTTGAATAATTTAAGGTTGTCCGTTTCTTTTTAAAACCCAGTTGCAATCCAGTTTCTTTCTTTTTTTTTAAGGTTGCTTTAAAACAGATACTCATTCCCACCCATCACAGCTCATTGCTACACTTTATAAAAAATGAAGCATGGTTTTAAAATGCAGCTGAAGAGACCTGCATTGTTGTGCAAGTCAGTGTGTCATTGGAAATACATAGTTCATTATGAGAACTCAGTGTGATATAGCAAAACAAAATGATAACAAAGACAAATTGTAAACAAACACATTTAATGAACCATATGGTTCATTATAGACTGAATTGAATCTGCTTTAGGCAACAGCAGGTGTGGAAATTAAAATGAAGACAACACAGGCTTCTGTGGAGCTGTGCAGTTCCTCTGAAATGTAAAAGCGTGTGTTAGTAAGATTGTAGACTTTAGAAATAGCCCCCCTTGTTGTCCATTCATTATTTATACTGCACTGAAAAGCTTAATTGTGTTACAGGCTTGTTTTGCCTGGTTTAGCCTTGGGAAGCAATATACATAACAAAAACAGAAGCTTGTTAAAATGATTAATACTAAAGGGAACTGCACCAGAAACAAGGTCTTTAAATAGATCCCCTTTTTTAGAACAGGTTGTGCTGCACACAAGAATAGCTGGTCCTGAACCATGAACCACACTGCTAAAAGCAAGGACCATTGCTATCAGTGTTTTCAAATCATGCAACATTAATTACCTCAACAGGTAAGACGACAGCATAACTGTTTTTGACTTCAAACCTTAATAAACAGGGCTCTAAGTTTGATATCTTTTGACCCGAACCCTTAGGCTGCTTGTACTCACTGCGATAGAAAACTGCTCACTGTTTCATGTCACAGCTGCTTTAAATGTCAGGGAGATTTGTGAGCAGCTTGGACTTGTGGAAAATGTTTCTGCTCTTTATAACCCAGGAGGGGGATTTCTCGCAGCCGAACAAAATGATCTGGGGAGTGGAAGGGCTGCTGAGAAGGGGAGGGTCAGCCTGACAGACGTCTGGCGACTCCATATGGTCCAAGTCAGAGTGTTAAGAGAGGAAGATACCTATACCCTGCATTGCAGGATGAAAGAAAGCTTTTTCATGCAATGTTAATTTAGGTAAGGAGGTCCAAGAAACCATCTGATAGTCTCGTAATTGATTGTTAATCCTCCCTATTGATATGCAGGTATGTGAAAAGCCTAACTCTTCTATCAGGGCTTAGCTGTGTGCAGGAGACCTCATGGGATTCTGTAAGTGAAGACACCACATGGAGTTCAGCAGCACTGCTTTCTGGGTGTGAGCCTGGCCCTCTTGGATATTGTTCAGACTTGAGAACCTCAGGACTAGAGCCACATTGATCAAATGACCAGCTGTGTGTTCCCACACAATAACACTTTCATGCAAGTCAATTTGTACAATTCATGTTCAGGCAGCATCTTATTGCTTCTATTGCTGCATAATACATAAATAATTCATATTATGGCAAATCTTAACCATTAGATGGCAACCTGCCCCTAAAGGAAAAATATAACAATATACAGGAGAAAAACGGTTAATTTCCTTGCTATGCATTTACAGCATGTGTGGCACAAAGTAAAACAGAAAACAAGCAATTTCATTTAATATATAGAGGATTTATATTTATTGCATTTTTTTATCCCTCCAATGTTGTATTAATCTGTTCCTGTGCGTATAAATAATACAGCAGTAGCCCACAGGCAATGGTGCAGTGATCTACAGGTGCAGTGATCTACAGTTGCAGTGATCTATGGGTGCAGTGATCTATGGGTACAGTGATCTATGGGTGCAGTGATCTACAGGTGCAGTGATCTATGGTTGCAGTGATCTACGGGTGCAGTGACCTATGGGTGCAGTGATCTATGGGTGCAGTGATCTACAGGTGCAGTGATCTATGGTTGCAGTGATCTATGGGTGCAGTGATCTATGGGTACAGTGATCTATGGTTGCAGTGATCTACGGGTGCAGTGACCTATGGGTGCAGTGATCTATGGGTGCAGTGATCTACGGGTGCAGTGATCTATGGGTGCAGTGATCTACGGGTGCAGTGATCTATGGGTGCAGTGATCTACGGGTTCAATGCACAGCAGTTGAATCAAGCAAACAGCTAAATTAATAACTAATTCAAAGTACATTAATTTAACTTGAAAACAAATAAAAATAGATTTGTTTATCAACACAGTATTTTAAAAATCCTTGTTTCTTCCAATTCAGACCTAGCATACTTTTTTCTGCCTGTATTTAGAGTGACTAACTTGACCACGGTTTTGGCCCCAGGGCCCTGAGGGGTCTGTGTGTAAAGAACCACTGGCAATGCACGTCAGTGTCAGACTTTTAAAAAACACTTCTTAACAAAACATTGCTTAATACAGTTTGTGAATACCCTTATACAAGTTTACCATAGTAAAAGCATAGCAACATGTAATAAAGCATAGCGAAGGCATAGAAAAGAATAGTGAAAGCATTGTACAGCCCATAGAGATATCGTAAACCACATTAAAAAGAACCATGGCAAACCATGGTAAACTATGGCAAATGCGTACTATAGTCATTGGAAAAACTGTGAAAACTGCAAATTTCCTGCAGAAAACCTTTATAAAATAACCTGTGCCATGGTGTTAAACCAGGTAACACATTTTGTAATTGCACTGTAGTTACCAAGTTATAGCAGCAAGCATGGGTGGTTATCCTGGTATTACAAAGCAGTTACATGGCTAGTCATGCCATATTCAAACTGCTATTGAATGTCTTCACAATGTGACTGAAAAACAGCTAGTAAAGTTGGTTAAGTATTGTTTAACAGAAAAAGACATGCTTTTAATGTTACCAAAAAGATGCCTCTATAAAATGGTTGGTTCGGGCTGAGTTCAGAGACAGAAAGCCTACAGTAAAGAACGACATGAAGCCAGAGACTCACTGGGATCCTTCTGAAGCCTGCTCTGTCGAGACATTCGTTTCATAGCACATCTTTTGAAAGGTCACCGGGTATGTTTCCAATTGCATTTCCTCAGCGTACATCAAAGCTGCATCAAAGGTAATATGGTAAAGGAAAAATAAACCTTCTCTTATCCATTACCTTACAGAAAAAAACAAAGTGTCGCTTTGGTACAACTATGATAGCAGTGACTTACCCTGAAGAAAATCCTACGTAGAATCAGTAGCAGAATGGAAACACAATGGATCTAGATCAAATATGGCAATACCGGTCCTGACATTGTGGCATTGATGTGGCACTATGGTACTATGATAGAGTCCCTGTGTGTGGTAGCTCATACCATTGGAATGCCATTGGTAAAGCACATCAGAACATGAAACCAGTTACCTCTGATAGCTTTCTACCAGCTTCTCATACCAGTGCCATTGCCACTAAACACAGAACTCCTGTATTGCCATTGAAATCTCTTTAGTACCATGAAGGGGAAATTTAGGGTTATGTCATGCAACAAAATGTACAAATTAAGTACATTGTATCTATGCATAATACATTGTAATGATGTGTAAGTACGCATGTATTTGCTAAGTAACTACTACATAAATACACAGTAATTAGGGGCACTTCATGTAAGGTGATACCAAACATCTAGTCTTCCTTTTAGAAGCCGTTCTCAGGGTCCTGAATGCTCAATGCCTCATACATGCCTGCAGACTGACAGTGCACTGTGTACTTTTGCTTACACTGAACGCATGTTGCTAATCTCCTCCAGTGCACTTGTGGCTCTCTCTCATATTGCTCTTCTTTGTAAATGTCACCAGTGTGTTCATCGAAGCTGAGTAAACTGAAAGCAGAACCCAGCTCGGCTCAGTGTAGATAATCTTTCCATTCTCTGGGGCGCTGGCTTTAATCTCCTAGATATGTTTAATCTTTTTTTTAATGTTAAATTCCACTTAATTGTGTTTGATAACACGCTCCTGCATTGACTGCTGTGTACTTATGAAACACATGAGTCAATACACTTAAAAACAAACAAAAAAAAACAACTAAAACATTGAAACATGATATTGGTATAATTACTTAGATAATTTGTGTGTGTGTGTGTGTGTGTGTGTGTGTGTGTGTGTGTGTGTGTGTGTGTGTGTGTGTGTGTGTGTGTGCGTTTAAGGGAAGTGTGTTTGTTATTGTGAATAA